>NC_062203.1:1407500-1472500 GCF_912470025.1 Vespa velutina | reverse complement strand
AATTTCGCAAAAATAGGGGCTTACCCTGTCGCTGGGCGACAGTCTAATCCTGAGGCCGCGCACCTCTCCCTTTAAACGTAGAGATGGGGGCGACTCGCCATAGGATTCGTCGACTCTCGCGAGAAACGATACGACTATATCTTTCCTTTTCCTTTTTCTCTTTCTCTGTACGAGCATCGCCGGCCATCGCAGCAGCCGCTGGTGCCCGTACTTTTTGCAATTATCTACTCGGCTCTTAAGGATATTGCTCGTTTTTTTAATCGTACGGACGTCCGAGTTTCCTCCCCCTTCACCCTTCCACCCTTCCCCCTTCCCCACTCCTTCCTTTCCTTTCCTTTCCTTTCCTTTCCTTTCCTTTCCTATCACCCCTCCAGCACCTCCACCTACATCACCATCTCCACTTCTACTTCCACCTTCTACTATTTCTTCCTCACCGATCTGCATTTCACGAAATTCCAGGAAGATTGGATTGGGTTCCTCTTTTACCATTCTTTTAGATATTACTGGATTTATTACGTCCGGGTATATACGCGTATTCAAACGCCCAATAAAATCATTTCTCATCTCATCCTTTACTCATCCTCCTAAGGAGATCAGAGAAACCACGAAGGACCGTTTTCAGCCGTTTGATTTGAGAAACGTGCCAAGGAGACGAGGAAAGCCACATCCATTTTGCTTCTTTCCGAGCGAATCTGCGTGGGCGAGAGAAGAGTATCCTTCGAAGGATTGCGAGAGAATAAGACAGAGAGAGATAGAGAGAGAAAGAAAGAGAGAGAGAGAGAGAGAGAGAGAGAGATAAAAGGAAAGATTCGGCATTCAACCGCGCGTCCAGAACGGGCGCAACAATGGCCGCGCATCAACATAATTACAGTTCGCCTCGGTTGCCGAGACGCAGTCCCTTTCTCTTTCTCTCTCTCTCTCTCTCTTTCCCTCTTTTACTCGACGAGGGCCAAGTATTATATTCAAATGCGAGCCGAGGCGGCGCCAGTGAGCAAGAGGAAGCAAGGGGTTGCCATGCCTCGAGGCTGAGAGGAGGTTGAAGGTTGTAGGTCGAGGGAGGAGGGTTGAGGAGGGTGATGGAGGGAGAAGGAAAGAGAGAGAGAGAGAGAGAGAGAGAGAGGAGGGATAACCGACGGAGGAACACAGAAATGTCGCTTCGAGCGAGCCCGGCGATTCCCAGGAGAGGAAATTACGTCGTCTGGCTTGACCCCTCCATCACCTCGGCTACGTTTCCTCCTTGGTCAAAGGGAGGGAAGAGGGCTGTCGGTGAGAGGACGACGGTGAGGGTGGCCGCTGCCCACGGCTCTGCGATACCGGCACTCGCCATTTCCAGCTCCACCCTCGACTCCAATAGAAGAGAAAAGGAGAGAGAGAGAGAGATAGACAGACAAACAGACAGAGAGACAGAGAGAGAGAGAGAGAGAGAGAGAAAGGATATCAAAAAACTATCGAAATCACGATGGACCGATTGCTGACGCAGAACTTCTTCATATCCCCTTATAATAAATGGTGTATCTTCGAAAAATTAGTTATTTCGATCGAAAGAAAAAAAAAAAGAAAGAAAGGAAAAAAGGCAAAAGAAAAGAAAAAAAAAAATCAAAGAAGAGATAAATAAAGAAAAAATAATAGAAAGGGAGGAACGTTCTCTTCTTTATCTGTGTACAACGAATCTGTGACATTCGTTGTATCGTACAA
This sequence comes from Vespa velutina, assembly GCF_912470025.1. Classification (NCBI taxonomy): domain Eukaryota; kingdom Metazoa; phylum Arthropoda; class Insecta; order Hymenoptera; family Vespidae; genus Vespa; species Vespa velutina. The sequence goes on along the minus strand of NC_062203.1, from coordinate 1,470,805 downwards.
GATATAAATACGTAGTTGAGTCGATATTATCGTTCTCCAATGGAACATATTTTCCGAAAGAAGCAGAATGAAAGGATACATGCGATAAATATCCTCAGTATGGAGGTACCGAAGAGCGTCACGTCGTAACTGAGAATAAAACAAAAACGGGGGAATAAGGAGAAAGGTTCGCGGGAAAGGGTGTATCGCGTGTGCTTACCGAGGCGTGCGAGAAAAAGGCAAAGAAAGAGAATGAGAAAGACAGAGAGAAAGAGTGAGAGAGAGAGAGAGAGAGAGAGAGAGAGAAAGGAGAGAGGGTGGGTCGAACATTGACTTCCCACGAGAAAGAAACGCGCGGCAGGAGGATTTGTTCGAGCGGAAAACTGCCGGTCGATGTATGCAAACGTCTCTTCCACGTCCTTCGAAGCCGATAGGGTGACAACGGGCGTGTCGTGTCGGCTCGGAAGCCGGTTATTCGTAAAGGATAAATATTGTCCATCCGCCGAGTTATCCAGATTCTACGGTAAGCGTAACGCAAGATGGACGAAGGATTCGCGAATGGGTTCGAGACATTACGGGGGAGACCTTGACCTGTGGATCCTTGGATGTTGACGAGTCGTCCCACCGGAAACAGGTGGATAATGGCTAGTTTCGTGCGTTAAACGGACAATAGATATCAGCCGAGTGCGGCTGCAGGGTGGCAGGACGGGACCGAGATAGGAGATCTAAGTGGGCCATGCCGCGCTACGGTTATGGCGGCATAAAACGCTCCGCTAGTGGTACCGGAGAGGGCAGAGTAGTCGACGTTGAGTATCGTAGAGAGAGCCCCTTTACGGCCGAAAAAACTGCCGCTATGATTGTCTATGCAAATTGTTTAAGATATCCCTGGGTCTGAGAGGCCGCATCTTTCTGGGGATTCTCGATCTTTTCTTCTCTCTCTCTCTCTCTCTCTCTCTCTCTCTCTTTCTTCCCTCGTAAGAAGAATCCTTCGAAGGATGCGCGTACCGCAACGGTTATCGTCTCGATGAGATAATGGAAAGGAGAGAAAAAGAAACGAGAGATAAAAAGGATGATAAATAAGCTAACGTCGAGGAACTTCTTTTTATTTCTTTCTTTCTTTCTTTCTTTCTTTCTTTCTTTCTTTCTTTCTTTCTTTCTTTCTTTCTTTCCCTCTCTCTTTTTCTTTTTTTTTGTTTTCCGACGTGTTAACAGGTCGCTTCGTGAGATTTTTCTTTTTATTTCTTTTTCTTCGTTTTCTTCTTTTCCCCTGTTTTTTTTTCTTTCCTTTTTTACGCCAACGTTAATCACACGATTGGTTTAAAGTAAAAAATTTAATCGTTAATCGTTGATCGAATTAAATATTGCCCAAGACTAATATGGATGAATTAAAGATCGCAAGGAGATAGGGAGAACGTGTTGAGCCGGCTGAATGAAACGCATTTCATTATCGATCTCGATGTGCACGACTCCGATCTCTCTCTCTCTCTCTCTCTTTCTCTTTCACTCTCGAAGCACCGTTGGCCCGCCTTATTCCTTCCTCTCCGCGGGCCGGTAATGGTATTGCCGGTTTGTGGTTTGTATCGGCAGCCTTACCTACCTTAGATAGCTTATTGATTGCCTCGACTGCACTCCGCTCTCCCGTTACACGACAATGTAGAATATACGCTTCGCCTCTGAAACCGCCTCTGTGTTTCCGCGCGTATACCGGGTGATACCTTAATTTCATTACCTATTTTCTATCGATAATACTTAACGTTAAATATTAACCTGAAAATTAAACGAGCATTTGTCCCTTTTTATTCCGTAAATACAAATTTAACGTTCCAAGTGTTGGTAATAATGTTTCACAATCCGACTCCACTATGATATACGATAAACGAAAGAGAGAGAGAGAGAGAGAGGGAGAGAGAGGGAGAGAGAGGGAGAAAGAGAGAATAAAGAATTGGTAAAGCTACAAATAAATCGTGTTTCATGGAAAAGTCAGTTTTATCGCCAGAAAGGTTTCTGTATTCGCCACCCGATATATGTGAAACGAAGTAGCATAGAGCACAGAACTGGCAAATGTAATTTCGTAGAATGTTTCCATTGATATAAGAAGAGCAGGAGCTTGTTGGTACTTGGGAGGAGCGGCTGGGTATATGGAGTAGCAGAAAGAGTAAGAGAAAGAGAACGAAGAAGAAGTAAGACGAGGAAAAAGAGTAGGTGGAGGTGGAGGAGATGGGGGAGGAGGTGGAGGAGGTAGAAAATGGAAGAACGGAAGGAGGTGGCGGAAGGAGGAGCAAAGTCGCAGGAAACTGCAAGCTAGACGGATATATCTCCCGAGTAAATTAAAATGGATTATATATGTCGACTCCATCTTCAATCTTTATTCTTTCCAGCAACGGCTCGCAACCCCCTCGGGGCTTTGGTTTATTGCTCGCGGCCTCCTGCACCCCGCGGGTAATTGTTATTGCTCAGAAATGAATGTGCAGTTTTCTCTTGCGACGGCTCGGACTGGTACAACAGAAACGCAACGTGCACGGTCTTGATGTATTTTCTTTAGAGTTTGAGAGCCACACGATATTTCCCATCGTAAATTTAACTTCGATGATTTCGCTTAACTATAGTTAACATATAATTATTTAGTAATTACCGATAAATTATTATTCTTGGCAAATGAATAAACGTAATCCAAAAGTGTATTTGACAATTTAATTCGATAATCAATGTTTCTCAATTATGAAATATAATCATTCGTTATATCGTTATCATAAATAGTTTATCATCATCGTAAAAATATATGTATATATAGATGTAGATATAGATAGATACAAGAAACGATGCTAAAGCCGGTACATACGATTCTGGAAAGGCCAGAATCTAGCAAGGAGAATCTCGAGACACCGAGTCGACCATGATATATGCTCTTCTTCCGTCTAATTAAACTTAGGGAGAGTCGTCGCGGAGTTGCTTGCTACGTTGCTTCTCGTCGGACCCCGACGTATAGCGGAGGGCGCTCATCGGATAGCTTTCAAAATGACAAGCGAACTCGGAGGTGGAGCCTATAAAAGATGGTCACGAGTACGAATGCGACAAAGTTAGAGTCATACATATATGTATGTAAAATACATATATATATATATATATATATATATATATAGTAGATATATATATATATATTACTATATATATATATATATATATATATATATATATATATATATATAGTAAGTAACTACGTAGGATTAAAACGATGAGGAAACGTTGCTTGTTACTGTCACGATACAAATTCACTTTTCGAACCTAATAATTATCGCTTCGATGATTTCGATCATGGTAGAAAGCAAATGTAATTCTTTGAAAGAGCTTAGAAAGTTAATCAAGAACCGCCAGTGTTCATGCTCGAACGAATACGCGGAACGTTTATATCTATATTTTTTTTACGTATCCAAGTATAGATGCACTGTAGCTCATTATTCAAATTATCAGTCATTATTTTTTCTTCCCCTTCTTCTTCTTCTTCTTCGTCTTCTTCTTCTTCTTCTTCTTCTCTTTCTCCTACGTTTATCAAGTAACAACTTCCTTGTTTTCTCTTTAATACACGTGTACCAATATAATCTACTTTCGTTAATGTTTCGCATTGATAAAACTTTTAAGAATAACTAACGTTTCACTTTCAATCGCGAAACGTTTGAAATTTCTCGGCTATAGTTCTTCTCTCGATCGCGTGCAGTTTTATCGTACTTTCGTGAAATATCTTTAAACGAGCAAAAAGATGCGTGCATAAGTCGTACAAAAGTTTTCAAGCTTTCAACAAGGAAAACAAAAGGCGAACGAAAAAGAAAAGAAAAGAAAAGAAAAGAAAAGTAAGGGAAAGGGGAGGGAGAAACGAAACGAGAGAGAGAAAAAAAAAAGGAAAGGGGAAAAAAAAAGCAGAAAAAAAGAAAGAAAAGAAAAGGAAAAAGAATTGGTATTATTCCGGCAATGACTGAAAATAAATTCTTGATTCGCTTAATCGTTCGTAATAACAACGAGATGAATGCGGCGCTAGAGTGAATCGAGCAACGATGAAAAACGAAGCCGCCGCCGGAGTCTTGACTCGGAGTGGTTTGCCAAACGTTTTAATCATAAAATCGATGCCCCTCGACTACTCCATCATTGGACCAATCGTAAAACAGTAAAATAGAACAATTCGAAATCCAAAAAACATACGAAAGATTATCGTATCAAGTTGAATAAGAGAGAGAAAGGCACATGTCTAGGGACACTTTCGAACGCGTAAATACATACATCGAGTCCCGATGCACCATGGCTTACACTAAAATCCTTTTAACTTGGGACCATCCTGCCATTGGAAGCCGTTAACAACGCGAAAGCTCTCGGCGACGCGATTAACTGAGAAGCAGCGATCGCAACTGCGCGCAGCCACCAGTAGCGGTCTGCTCGTCTTTTCACGAGGGCGATATCGTCATCGTGCAAACAGCGTATATGCATTAAACCGTGAACCCACTATCCACGCCGTCATATCCAATACAGGTTGTGCGTTGCGGGGGTCGCAGGAGTCTCTGCTTGGAGGGTGAACGAGCATGTGTATGTATGTATATATGTATGTATGTGTGTGTATGAGAATGAGAGAGAGAGAGAGAGAGAGAGAGAGAGGAAAGGTGCTGCATATATAGGGTGCTTTCGAGGGTGTCTGCCAAGCCACCCCTACACCTCCTACCCTCGTGCGGTAATGGCATTAACCGAGCTGCAATATGATTACCGCTCTCGCAAGGTAACTTGATCATACCCAAAATCTATGGGGTGTCCGGATAGGCGGTAGATAGAATGGTTGAGAGATAGACAGAGATGGACGGAGTACTATGCCGAAAAAAAGAAGGTGTCGCAGTCTCGGGAAAGCATTCACGCAATTGTGTCTCATTTTCCCTTGTTTCTTTCTCTCTCTCTCTCTCTCTCTTTCTCTTTCTTTCTATACCTCTACCTCTACCTCTATCTCTATCTCTATCTATCTATTTATTTATCTCTCTCTCTCTCTCTCTCTCTCTCTCTCCCTTATTCTTTCTTTCTCCCCTTAATCGTAGTACGCTTTTTGCAGCTCGGATTACCCGTAAATCATTAGACGATGGAACGACCCTAGCTAGAATCGACGTTCCTTATCCGGGCATTAAGAGATTACTCTTTGCTCAAGCTCGTTTCTTTCCACTTAAGTTTCCTTCCTTCCTTCTTTCCTTCTTTTCGATTCGTTCTCTCGTTTTATTAAAAAAAAAAAAAAAATGCTCTAATACATATAAACGCCTTTGAGTTTATTAATTCGCAAACGGCTTGTTTGTGGTGATGATAACGACAACGACCACGACGACGACGACGACGACGACAACGATGACGATGACGTTAGTCACGAAAGAAAAGAGAAAACGTTATGGTGCTAATGAAGACGACGAAAAGTAGGAAAGAGACAGAGAAATAGAAATAGAAAGAGAGAGAGAGAGAGAGAGAGAGAGAGAGAGGGAGGGAGAAAGTGAGAGGTTAGTATTATCGTCGGACGTTGACATATTGCGAACGAAGAACGTCGTCGTCGTTGTCATCGTAGTCGTAGTTGTAGTCGGGTGTTCGCAGAATGAAAGACAAACTTTAAGCGACCAAAGGAGAGACTCACCGTGAGGTGTTGAAACAGCCACGCCCTGAGAATGTTAGTCGCAACTTTCGGAAAGATTCCTCTCTTCTTCTGATTCTTCTTACCCGAGGAATCGTCGTCTTCCTCGCCCGTGCCCTCGCCACTACCGATACTCGCGTTGCTCGCGTCACCTGTAACAAGAAAAGAAGAATAATTTTTAATACACATTTTTTATTAATAATCGTATAACGAAAAGGAAGAATAGAACGTTAAGGAATCGCTAATAACATCATCTTCGTCCGATCATCTCGACGTTTTGACGCTTTCTGTTAGTTCGACCGTCCTTCATTTAGATAGTATAAACCCTGACTCTTGCTTGTAGTAATGTACCTAATCCAAATAGTTTGATAAATAAACAAAGATCTCTTTCTCTCTCTCTCTCTCTCTCTCTCTCTCTCTCTCTCGCTCTCTCTCTTTCTGTTTCTGAATATACATATACAGAAGATCGAAGATTACAAGAAAGAAAAGAAAAGAGAAGAAAAAAAAAACAAAACAAAAAAAGTAAAAACAAACGTAATCCAAACGCCGATCGATTTAACGACTTAAATTTAAAGATACGAGAATGATTTTAAGCCGCGTCGCGATTTTCGAAGGTTGGGAGGGGGGAGGGATTGGCGGTGGGTAACCCGGTGGGCGATAACTAGCTTTGCCTCCACTCCGAACGCCAGTTCCCATGCATACAAACACCATTAAGCCACCCGCAATATCCCGGTTTCCCCCTTTTACTCAGGCTCCAGCTCCTTCCAACAACGACAACAACGACTATTCACTACTACTACTACTAATAATACTACTACTACTAATACTAATACTACTACTACTATGACAACGACGACCCTTCCATATCCCTCTGTATCCCCCATAACGCATTAATTCCCCGTCATTTATCAATCTTAGCTTTTTAATTGCACGTGACTCTCGGTCACTGGGGACTTGGTGGAGGCGAGACGGTAATGAAGGACATTAAGACGGCTTACGGTCACGCTTTACGAACACTGACAAGTCTCCTCTCGCTGATTTCTTCTTTCTATCGTGCATCCAATAATAACAAGAAATTGGTATTTAAAAATCATAATCATCGTAGAAATAAAGGTGAACGGGACGTTCTATTTTTTCTATGAGATTTTTGAGAGAAAAAAAATTTCACGATTCTCTTTCTCTCTCTCTCTCTCTCTCTCATGTTCTCAATCGGTGAAGAAGGAAAACGCGTCGCGCTACTTACGCCGACGGATTATAAATGACCGAGCTTTATCGTAATGCCCAAGGCTCTGAAGGTTCTATCGTAACAGAGAGATCAGGGTTAGCACGCTTCTCTCAGGGGGTTCAGAATGACAGGTCGCCCGGGGGTGCCTCCGTGTCCTCTACTTTCTCCCTCTCTTTCTCTCTATCGATGGCGGCATCACCGCACCGTGACCACCACCACTACTACCATCACCATCACCATCACCGGCACTGGCACCACCAACACCACCAGCCGAACAGCCTTTCAAAAGATCGCTCTCCTGCCCGAGATTAACTTTGAATTCGACGTACGAACCGAGGGAAGCTGGAGGGACGAAAAATTTGTCCGTCGTAGGAACGGACGGACCGGAACGACGGGAGATCGATGGAAATCGCTCCCGGAATACGACGCGTCCGTTTTCCTCTATTTTTACTTTGCTACTTTCCTATGGGAGGGGAGGGGGGAAGGGAGGGGTGGAGGGAGGGGGTACGAGAGAAAATGAGAAAATTTCAATCGATTTTCAAATCTCCATTTTCTACGTACCGTAACGCAAGACTGTACTAATGTTATTCCTATAGTGTATATTCCTTTATACAATCCATATAAATGAGCGTTGCTCTCGTTTCTTGTTTTTTTTTTTCTTTCTTTTTTTTTTTTTTTTCTCTTTTTTTTTCTTTTTTATTTTTTTTTTTTTTTCCTTTTTTTTTGTTAATTATTTACTATCACATCGTCGAAATGAAGGTACGTAATTTTCGTAGAAAATTCTCAATGCCAGCCGAACGTATGTAGCTAAGCAATTTATCCCATACAAGAGCAACAACAGCAACAACGTCGAGAAAACAATTACTATCGTCTCGGTCGATCTCAAGGAGCACACCATCCAGGACCTCCCGGCGACGTCTTCTTCTTTACCCATCTCCTTCGCGTCGCTTGTTTTCATTCGTCGGACAAGAAGCAAAGTCGAGAGAGAGAGAGAGAGAGAGAGAGAGAGAGAGAGAGAGAAAGAGAGGAAGAGAGAGAGGGAGAGAGAGAGATGATCTTACCACGAGAGACAAAAACGCGGCTACATCGTCGTCTCCGGTCCTTCGACGGTGGCTCCGTAATGGCGAATAGTCCCGTAGAAAATGGATAGAACGTTCTGCGATGTAACTAGTGAGAGAGAGAAAGAGAGAGAAAGAGAAAGAGAGAGAGAGAGAGAGAGTGCTTGGAACGAGCGATGCGACTGGCCAGCGGAATAACGGAATGGTTAGTGGGAGCGTCCCTCTGATTGCAGTTAATTTACTCGACGAATCGGGTTAATGTAGCGTACAGACCGTATCGTGCGGCACCGTATACGAGCATAGACGTACCGGTAAAGAGGGTTTATCTCATTTATTCGACGATTGTCATCGCTGTAATGCCCGATTTCAAAACTGTCACCGGCCTCGCGAGTGGCTACAAACGGACACGACCCGAAATAATACAGTATCACGGGTTGAAAACGGGTTGGTGGAAGCGGGGAGAGGGAGGGAGGGAGGTTAGGGGATGGAATTATTTTTTCATTATTCTTTTTTCCACAAAAACAAAAAAAAAGAAAAAAAAGGAAGAAAGAAAAGAAAAATGGAATAAAAAAGTTGACAGAGAAGTACGAAGAAAAGTTGACGGGTACATGGATACTTTTGTACTCGAATAATTCGTACGATTCGATAGAATATTTGGAAGAAAACATTATTTTTCGAACAACGTATAGAGGAACGTAAGAGATGCCGGTGTTGTATGCGGTGTATACAGGAGAGGGGGTGGCGGGCGGACGGGGTGAGGATGAGGGAGAATTTATATTGCTCGACGAAGACAAAGTTTATTTTTTATTCGGAGAAGGAGCTGTTAAGAGAACGCGTAATCCAGGCACGTTGTTATTTCGTGCGCGCGAGCATACATACAGTCATACACATGTATATATATATATTTATATATATATATATATATATATATACCCACACATTATCGTCGCTAAAACGTATGTTGTATCTCGTAGGAAACCGATCAACGTCCCACACGTATCTCTATTCGTTCATACGTACGTACGTACATACGTATGTACATATTCTTAAAGTCGATCAGCTCTTTTCTACACTTGTCCTTAACCACCTACGTTCTTTATCAAGCGAGAAGGGAAAGACACGCCTCGTGTCTATCTCTTGGGAATATTTGAAAAGAATTGTCGTAAGGTGTGGAGCTCGTCATCGTTCTGCGATCCGGTGAATGCTCGTTGGCGCGTGCACTAAGCGCGAGGCACCGTTTACGAGGATGCGCATCGAGTTGGAAGGGCGCGTCAAGAGAGAGAGAAAGAGAGAGAGAGAGAGAGAGATAGAGAAAAAGAGAGATAGAGAGAGAGAGAGAAAACGAGTGGTGGTAGCTCGAGCGAAGCCATATCGTCCTCGGCTTGATTTATGCGCCGCACGCAGCATTTTTACTGTCGCTTTATAGAGATTTAAGTGCGGCCAATTATACGTTTACGCCGAGTCCGTGAAATGTGAGTAAAGTACGGCGGGGAGAGAGTTAACAGTTCTCTTGTTCGTTCCCCCTCTTTCAAAAACCATTGATACGTCTATATTAATCGTATATTTAATATCATTATCATTCGATGAGACCAAACGTGAACTATAGGACCTTAAGGGCGGCCACGAAAATTTCATGACGCTTCTTTCGTTTCTTTCTTCGAAATGTCTCGGCTATACTTAGCTTAGCGGGATCGAGAATAAGCCGAGCCTATTTCCAGAACGCCTCGACCCATCGTGCTCTCGTCATTCCGAAAAACGAGAGATACAGAGAAAGAAAGAGAGTGAGAGAGAAAGAGAGAGAGAGAGAGAGAGAGAGAGAGAAATAAAGAGTGAAAGCAACAAGCCCTACGACGAAAGGGACGAGAGCATGTCCTTAACCTAAGGACGTTTCTAAATCTTTCCAGAGAGATTTACGACGCGTTAAAATCGAAATTTGAGAAATCACGAAATGGAAATGAAGATAGATGGTACGTATCTTGAAGAGAATCGATAGATATTTTGTTGGAAATTCTGGGGTATCCTCGTTCGATCGTCGACCCCAAGAGAGAGAGAGAGAGAGAGAGAGAGAGAGAGAGAAAGAGAAGAGGATGGCACGCGATAAATCGAGGCACGCCGATGATCGCGCGCGAGCGCGTCAAGCGAAAATGTCTTCCTCGAAGGCGAGGCTTCTGGCTCTATTTAGGGTGACCAGCGTGCAACGTCGAAATAACACGCGCATATGGCCGCCGAAAATAAACTCCTCCTTATTCCATCCTCCGTCGAACCGAGGACCGACTCTCTCCTCCTCTTTCTCTCCTTTTTCACCTCCATACTTCTCCGTCTCATCGTTCCACTTCTTCGGCATTTTGCGAGCCACGCTCCGTTCCTCTCGTCTTCTCGAAGAAGAGAAAATTAGAGACAGAGATAGAGATAGGGAGAGAAAGAGAAAAAGAAAGAGAGAGAGAGAGAGAGAGAAAAAGAGAAAGAGAGAAACATTTATTTGCTAACTCTCGGTTACCCCAACGTCAAGCGCATAAGGAGAAGGGGGATATCCTCCTCCTCCTCCTCCTCCTCGAGTATCGCTTTTCACGGTCACGGGATCTTACGATATCGAACTCTATAGCCCCTGGTTCGCCGCAGGTTCTCTGTTTGTTAAGTATCTATAGTACTATGCATCCCTAAAGGATATATAATTGGTAGAAATTTAATATGCCCTTTCGTCAATGAATATAATATATATACATATATTCTATGTCTATGGCCTATCACTTTTCAAATGCTTTCAATTTTGTTTGATTTATATCTAACGTTCGACAACATTCATTCATTTCTACGACTTTTTAATGATCTAATCGGATATTCTCTGTTATCACGGAAAATTATTCCGATTAGAAATTCAACGGTAGGATCACTTTGGATCACACCGAATGTTTTCTCTCGATCTTGGAATCTCGAGGTCGTTGCACCAAAACACGCATTCTGGCCTGACTCTCCCTTCGAGAGGATACAGCCTCTCCCTCTCTCTCACTCTCTCTTTCTCTCTTTCTCTCTTTCTCTCTTCGACGATTCCCGAAACTATTTTTGGCGATGAAATGCAAGAACGACGACGCTGCACCCTCCTCCACCTACTTCTTCGACCTCATCTCCCTCTCTACCCGAACATCCTCCTTACGCTTTACTACGTTCAGCTCGTTCTTCGTGTCGCGCGATATCGTCTCGCTCGATTTCTCGAGAGTCTTACTGTTATATAGCAGGAAGAGACCATCTCGACGCATCTGCGCCGCTTAATCCGGGAATCTGCTTAACCGGAAGATTAATCGCCGATTGTGGGCGAGATGAGGCGAGATGAAGAACTCGCAACCAAGAGAATAAAGTACGACGGAGAGGAGAGATAGTTAGAAAGAGAAAGAGAAAGAGAGAAAGAGAAAGAGAGAGAGATAGAGAGAGAGAGAGAGACGTACTTTGTAGGAGTTTGTCTTACAAATGAGCCGGGCGACGGGGTATAATTTAGTACGACGCGTGCAGAGTACCGTTTACCTTTCGGTGTTTGCTACTTAGATGTGTTAGTTACACTTTGGTTGTTAATCCTGTATCCCTCTTACTATCTACCCGACTACTCTTGGCGTTATATTTTAAATACCATCTTGGATTTGGTTTCGTCGAACGAGAAGAACTGATCGACGATTGTCCGCACTTATTAAAAAGCGTATATAGAGTTGAAATAAAATGAAATAAAACGGAGATAAAAAAAAAAAAAATGAAAATTATCGTGGTCATTTATGGTACGTCCAAAGACGTACACATTCTCCCTATCCCCTACCGTGCCCCCCCCCTTCTTCGGTTGAATTCTTCGCGTGGGCGAAGTGGTGCGAATAAAGTCATTCGTTCCGCATTTTCTTACGTTCCCCATTTGATATATAAATTCGTGTTGCTATCGGCGCGAAAGTAAAGTGTACCTACGCATACGTGAGTGAATGATAGAGAGAAAGAGATAGAGAGAGAGAAAGAGAGAGAGAGAGAGAGAGAGAGAGAGAAATAAGAAAAAAAAAGAGAATTTAGAACGGCGTGTCCAATCGACGAAGCTCGCTCCTCATCGAGCTATCGTATAGCAGGATTATGGCGATAAATAAAGTCTCGTGGAAAGACATAGAAGGTGGAGAAAAGGTAGAAGGTAGAAGGGTTTAAGATGAAAAGAAAAAGAAGACGAAGTCGAAGACGAAGACGAATACGAAGGAGAAGGTGGTAGTGGAGTAAAGGTGGTGGATGAGGATGAGGAAGATGAGAGGGTAAGAGAGAAGAAGAAGGAACGATCTCTTGATTGAGACATCGGCGAAGCAGCCGTGACAGTTATCTGATTCATGGACATGCCGAGTGTATTTTATGCCGTACGACCTATGAATACAGATCGATCCGCCGCCGCGGGACAGTAGCGGCGATGGCGACGACGAGGACAAGGCAAGTAGCCTCGAGGAGATCATAGGTGCTTCTCTCTCTCTCTCTCTCTCTCTCTCTCTCTTTCTCTCTTTCTCTCTTTCTCTCTTTCTCTCTTTCTCTCTCTCTTTCTCTTTCTTTCCCTGTCGCACGCTTTCTCTGTTGTACGACTACCTATATGGATATATCAATTACGCGTATACCACGTATATCGCAAGTATTAGAGAAGGAGACCAAAGAAAGAGATCGCATTGAGATTCATCGAACGTTCGGCTACCAGTTCCGCGAGGATCCACGGATTCCGAAACGTCTACGTGACAGATCGCCGATTCGTTTGCTTATGAACTCTGATCGAAGATAGGACGATCAAATTCTTTCTTTCTCTTTCTCTTTCTCTCTCTCTCTCTCTCTCTCTCTCTCTCTCTTTCTCTCTCTGTAGAGGAAGAAGAAGAAAAAAGAAAAACGAAAAGAACAACCAAAATGGGACCGTGAATCTGTTCTCGCATAACTTTCTTATCGTCTACGTGAATATATATACAGCTATTATATAGTTAAATTCTCATATATATATATATATATATATATATTTTTTTTTTTTCTTTTCACTTCCCCGTTCAAAGATTTAATCGCTGATATTCGATTATCTTCTACCATTACCTATATCGTATCAATTTTGTAGAATTACGAGATAGGATGCATACAGCGAAAACATAAACTGGAACGTACGTTCGTTCGTTCGTTCGATCGATCGATCGATCGATCGATCTATCGAACGCAAGTCACGATCTTAATTCGAAGTAGGTAGATATAGGTACGGGAAGTACACGGAGCTCGTCCAAAGAGAGTTTAGCTACGTAGAAACGGCTCGTTTCTTTCTACGTTAACCCGAGTTTATCGCAATATGCAAATTAACGAGCAGAGGCGCGACTCGATCTTACAGTGTGCCGGTCCATTCGACTTCTATGATACGAATCCGCGTCTGCTTCATCTCTCTCTCTCTCTCTCTCTCTCTCTCTCTCTCTCTTGTCTCTTTCTTCTTAGTCGTCGTAGGTGAGATACTCGCTTTTGCTCGTGATTTGCGCTAGCTATTTTCCATGTGTGCGTGTGTAAGAGAGAGAAAGAGAGAGAGACGCGCGATATCTCCAGGGCAACGTTGGCAACGAAGCACGTACGGAGATTGTACTAATTAATGCCACAGGAGCGAGGAGCCATGAGTGCTGCGGGTTCGGTGATGTGCTGCTGCTAGGAACGACGCCGTTACTATGATAATTACCGGCAGGACGTGAGACTCCGTCTTAATTGGGTCTACGAAGCGAATTAATAAAGCGACACCAAAGCTAGATGACCTCCTCGATACTCTCATCTCTTGGCCCACCAAAATCCACCTTACTGCGATCACTCCTTCAACCCCCTCGTCTCTGCCCATCACTTCGCCACGATTCCCTTCTACGTCCATCTTCTCCCTCTTCGACCCTTTTTCGCGTATCATATAACTTTATCCTGGAATAGCCGCGAAATCTGTTCTAAATCGTTTACAACGTTAAACGGTTAGATATAACGAGGGAAAAATATTTTTAGATTATAGGCATAACTACTATTCATATACATAGTTGATTATTATAAGGGAACGCGTGTACGCGTGGCCGTAACGCCACGGCAAATAAACGAGGGCGTTACGAACGGATCGCGAGACGCGACGAGACGTTTAAACGCGTCGCGACGCCGCACACGGTGACAAAAAGATCGACAAGTAATAGTAGTAGACAGAGAGAGAGAGAGAGAGAGAGAGAGAGAGAAAAAGAACTTACGGTTCGAGAAACCGAAGAGATCTCCGGACGCGGCTCGCTAACTTCTGGAGCCAAAAGCCGATATGTTCTAGTGAGTTTTGGAACACGTGCTCGTCACATGTCTCTCTCTTGAGAGAGAGAGAGAGAGAAAGAGAGAAAGAGAGAACTATCCTCGTCCTCGACTTAGCTAAGAAACGAACGAACGAAAAGAAGAGAGAGAGAGAGAGAGAGAGAGAGAGAGAGAGCACCGAAGAAGAGGGTTTCTCTCTTCCGAACGTCGACGCCTTTCCATTAGCGCTTTTATTTTCACGGCTTACGACGCGCTCGTAACGAAGGAACGTCGAACGACCGATTTTATTACCGCTTCCGTGAGTACACGCGAGTTGTCCTCGCGTCGTTCCAAAAGGTAAAAGGAAAAAGTGTGTATATGTGCGAGAGAGAGAGAGAGAGAAAGAGAAAGAGAGAGAAAAAGAGAGAGAGAGAGAATGCTTTACTCAACGAGGACAATTTGATCGCAAAATTTGATCGCGAATACGAAAAGAAGAGGTCAGGTTGGAAGGAGGGGAGGGGGGATGGGCGCGCGACAGAGGGCACATTTAAACTTTAAACGTTTATTTTACGTACCATATTTCTATCTCTTTCTCTTTTAACTTTTGCCTAAGGCAGAAGTACAATACTCTTTCATTATTCAAACGTGTAAAGTCACGTATATGTGACAGAAACGTTCTCTCGAAATGATTAACGCGGCCATCACGGATTCACGAGTCAACGCAGAACAAATCCGTCTATCTATCTCACTCGAAAGAAGAAAAGAGAAGTAAAAGAGAGAGAGAGAGAGAGACACAGAGAGAGAAAGAGAGAGAGAGAGAGAGAAATGTAGTCTTGTGGGTAGTAATGAGGCAGAAAACTGGCGACGGCTCGGCTATGTCCTCTATATTCTATTCCAACGAGGCGATCTTAGAACCATCCACACGTACCTACACCTCCTTATCTCCATTCGCCTCCCGTGCGTATACTTTGAAAGAGAGAGAGAAAGAGAAAGAAAGAGAGAATAAGAGAAAGAGAATGAAAGAGAGAGAGAGAGAGAGAGCACGAGGGCCCATAACTCACGCGTGGCTGGCCCGCAGGCCCGTCTTGTTAGCGCCCCGCAGAAACCGAAGCGAGGTCCTCCTCCTAACTATGATACCGTCTCCTCGTTCCGATATATGTGTATAATATATATATATATATATATATGCCCATCGGACGAGGGGAGAGAATAAGAAAGAGAAGAAAAAAGAAAGAGAGAGAGAGAGAGAGAGGGGAGGGAGAGCTGGAGGAGATAGAATACGCTCGAAGTTCTTCTTCGTTATTTTCAAAATGGATAAATGATTAACTAAAATATAACTAAATCAAATGACATTACAAAGACAATGAAGAAAAACAGAGATGTAAAATGTTTGTATTAAAAATACGAGAGAGAGAGAGAGAGAAAAAGCGAATCGAATAAATAAACGGAAAAAGAAACGAAAGAAAGAAATATAGTGGTCTAACTATGAAAGGAGGAGGTAAATATGAAGGCTTTCTACTACCTCCTCCTTATGCGTCACCACCGGCACCACCAGCATCAACAGCGCGCATAAATGCATAGCTATCTTCCGGCGCATCTTCCCCGTCGGAAGGACCGAACGAAAAGAACGCGTTATCGGTACTCCGACCTGATAAATCCCCAAACCCCCGTCGGAAAGAATAATGAGTCGACATTATTCATGCTGGGCCGTCAGCGTCGCTCGACCAGTCCACTCTTCTCTTCTTCCCTTGCCTTTGGTAGTGTTGTAGTAGTTGTGTAGTTGTCGTTGTGTTGTTGTTATTGTTGTTGTTGCTTTAGCAGTGATGGTAGTAATAGTAGTAGTAGTAATAGTAGTAATAGTGAAAGTACTAGTAGTAGTAGTAGTAGTAGTAGTAGTAGTAGTAGTAGTAGTAATAGTAGTAGTAGTAGTAGTAGTAGTAGTAGTAGTAGTCTCTCTCTTTTCCTCTTCCCTCTTTGCTCCTCCCTAAAGAAAGGCCCTCGTTTCGGCACTTCGCCATTAGGGGATACCGACAACGAAGAATCCGAGCGTGGAATCGAGCGAACGATATTAGGAGAGAGAGAGAGAGAGAGAGAGAGAGAGAGAGGGAGAGGGAGAGAGAAAGAGAGAGTGAGAGCGCTTAGTCTGGATCAGTCTGGAATTCGTTCGGGTCGCGTTTCATTTCACCAAAATGGGGCCGTGTGTCTTTTTGCGTTTCGAAATAATAATCAGTCGAGAAAAAAAAGAGAACAAAGAAGAAAGGAAAAAGAATAGAAAGAATTAACATATTTTAAGTTTCGATTGGAAACACTTTCATGAGGAATGGGTACATACGTTCGATAGTTATGTAGTAACAGAACCGACGATAGTCAACATCGTCGAATATCCGTGTCCAGAGGAAAAGGCCGTCTCTAAATCCCGTAGTTTACCCCCTCCTGACACGTTGAGTGACGCGTTTAACGCGGCCGTTTTATTACGAACCCCCTGCCGCCGTGACGCTCCCTCCAATTTCATCGTACAATAAAACACGTGGCGACAAATTCGACGCTCCGGCAAATCACGATCGAGCAGACTCGACGTGAACCAACCGACTCTCTCTCTCTCTCTCTCTCTCTCTCTCTCTTTCTCTCTCTTCGTTCGCTCTCTCGCATCCAAGCGTTTCCATACATCGTTTCGTGATGACGATACGGCTTTTGCGGTCTTTGACATGCTAATGTTCATCGTACAGTGTTATCCTTTCTATGGGTACAACACCAGTGTTGACCGTAATCGTTTTAGCGAGTCTTTAATATCCCACCGATAAACTATAATCCTTCGATCTGAATAGGAGCATTAAAACTTGTCTCCTGGGAGCGATCACTATCCTCAAGATAAAACGTTACTTTCTTATTTCAATTCTATTTCGATCGTATTAACGTTCATGCCAATCTTCTTCTTCATTCCAATCTTTTTTTTTTTTTTTTTTACTTTCAACAACAAAAAATATTCACGTTTCTACAGTGTTTCAAAAAGACAATAAAACAAAACAAAATAAAAAACCAAAAAAATGAAAGAAGACACAATGATAAAATTAAATGAAAACGTATTGGCTACAATTTTAATAGGATAAATAACTGAGTATCATTAACGATACCTATTGCAAGAGTTCGTAAACTCCCAGAAACATTTTTATCTTTGCTAGACGCTTAAGAGGGATGGCATGAAAGAGGGAAGAAAAAAAAAAGAGAGAGAGAGAGAGAGAGAGAAAGAGAAACTCGAGGATGCGGTCAGACATCTCTCGGACGCTTTTCGGACGCACGCCGTTATTTAGTACAACGAAACTCGTTCCACCCCGCTTAAGTGCTCCGCTGACTTACATCCCTTTGGGGCAAGGGCGCGTTAAGGAGGCGTGACCGTGTATCCCGTCTCGGCGAGAGGGCTCGACCGTATCCCCAAAAACTTTTCCCTCGAATACGGGAAACACCGCTCCTCATCGTAGATTTTTCCTAAAGTTGGATTCTCGCCAATTTGTTATTACATAGGTAACTACAGAGTGAGCCGTTTAAATGCTAACACTTATTATCATCGACTTTAATGAACGAAATAATAATTTCAATTTCGCCCTTTTATTTTTTTTCTTTTATTTTCTTTTATTTCATTTCGTTTCATTTTTTTTTTCCATTTAGTTTCTGTCGTGTTCTTTTCTCCTTTTCTCTCCCTCTCTCTTTCTCTCTCTCCCTCTTTCTTTTTCTCTTCTTTCTTCTTTCAACGATCCAAACGACGGAAAAAATATTTTCTCTTTTTTCCTTTTATCAAAACGTTCACATTTCACAAACGAGCTTGTACGTTCTTTTAAAATACAATTAACGAAATCAAAATTATATAAATATATTTTTTCTACGTTATTAATTGTACACGTTTAAACGTGCGTTACTTTCTACAAGCGTAACCACTTATCGATTTTGGAGATATTCCAAACGTGGACTATTTTATCATCGATAATATCCAAAACTTGCTATGTATGTATGTTAGCTCGTAAATCGAAAGGTATGTAAATATGTATCCATGTATGTAAGTATATATGTATGTATGTATGTATGTATGTATGTATGTATGTATGTAACGATTCTTTTTCACGTGGCTTCGAAATTCTCGGAAACGAGAGATCGATCTTATTTGCGAAGAAAGGAGGTTTATCTCGAGGATCCGAATTTTCGATGTAAAGAACGCTCCCTATCTACCTCTCTACCTCTCTCTCTCTCTCTCTCTCTCTCTCTCTCTCTCTCTCTCTCTCGTGTATTTCTATCGGTCGGCAGGCTCGAAAAAAGCAGCTCGGTGCCCACTTGAAGCTGGTGCTTACGATCAAGCGGCGCAGCGAAGCATCTCCGACGATACATCATCCGGGAGAGCGCTTATCTCTACCGGATCTCCTATCTCCTTCAGGCTCTCGCTTCTATCGAACAATACTTCGCACGTAAATATATATACGTGTATATGTATGTGTGTATCTGTATATATATATATATATATAATATATATGTTTGCGTGCGCGAGAGTACGTGCATACGTGTATGTGTCTCTGTATCTGTTTTTGTTGCTATGTATATGTACGATGGGAGCGTGCGTATAGGTATATCTCTACCTTCGTCGCGAGGAGTCGGTAATTCGAGAGCAAGCAAGGAGTATACGCAACTGGGATGATGGCGTTTTATATGCCACCGAACCGTACGAAAAGCATGCACCATATAAAAGAATGTCCAATCCTTATGCTATCGCCTTTCATCTTGCCGCGATACGAAAGAATAATGATAATAATACTAATGATAATAATAATAATAATAATAATAATAATAATAATAATAAAGAAAAAAGGAGAGGATAAAAAAAGGGGGGGGGGGGAAAGGAAGAAAGAAACGTCGAAAAAATGAAAGAGAAAAATTGTGGGGAAGGAGAGAGGGAGATAGAATTACAAAATTCTATCGATATTTCTTATGACGTTTTCTTTTTTTTTTTCTTCTTATTTTTTTTTTTTTTTTTCTTTCTTTTTCCATTTTTTTTTTTTTTTTCTTTATATACGTATATATAATAGAAAAAGTTTAACGATCGTTTCGAATCGTGATAGACGTGTTATATCTCAACGTTCGTGTATACCAAACGATCCCGGGCATCGGTCGAATAAATTTCGAGAAGATCGAACGACGTCGTTGTCGTTAATCGTTCCTGAAATACGAACGATAACTCTTGACGAAGAGCGCGCGCAGACGCGGAACGAGAGGCGGCAGCGCCGGCACAACGTAAGAATAGTATATACACGGGAACTCGTGAGTTCCGCGTCCGATGACGAATGTGCTACGAGCACCGAGCCAGGCATAATTGACTGTCATTATGTCATACACGCCATTTAATCACAATTATTCCTTTGCGCGTTCGCGCACGTTCATTCGCGTCCTTTCTATCGCCTACGACGGCATCGAACCGTTACGTGATTATTCTCCCGCGTAATTTCGAATTTCCGTGTATATTCGAAAGCGATCGAGCGAGTCGAAACCATCGGAATTCATTTCGTAAAATAGTATAAAAGGAATAGAAAGAGAGAGAGAGAGAGAGAGAGAAAGGGAGAGAGAGAGAGAGATGAAAAGATAACAAAAAATATTTTTTACGAACGCTAACATGATCGTAGTATTACGTATCAATGTATCTAACAAAAGGTATTACAAAATGAAATATAAAATGGATAAACAAGTTTCTTTTTAAGTACTAATAATTGCGCAACATCAAAAAAATATCGATGATCATCGGTAAGATACGATCGAGAGAAAGAGAGAGAGAGAGAGAGAGAGAGGGAGAGATGCCCCATTAAGAAGAGAGAAATCTTAAGTTTAATTATCTATCTCGTTTTCTCGCTATCTGTCGAGATAATTATCGTAACGTAAGTAGTACGCGGAAAGTAGACGTGTATATGGTATATAAGAATAGAAGAGACTTTATATATATATATATATATACATATGTATATATATATACATATATATGTACACATATATGGTGCTCCAAATATGGCGGTTCGTCCAATCGGCTACCTTAGGCGGATATTACGGGTCGAAGCGTTCCGAAAGCATTCACGACGCTCTCCCGTACGCATCCTTCTCTCGCGAAGCTCATGGTGGGAGCCTCTCTCTTCCTTTCTCTCTCTCTCTCTCTCTCTCTCTCTCTCTCTCTCTCGAGGTGGTTAAGATCGAAGGAGGAGAAGAGAGGAGATAGGAGGGCCGAGGGGAAGGACAGACGAAAGGGCCGGGATGGAGGCAGCATTCCATCAAACCAGACTCCATCTTATGTACGTCTAACCCCCAGGCAACGCATCTCTCGCTTCTTTCGATCGAATCGACTCGTCGATCTTCTCTTTCTCTTTCTCTCTCTCTCTCCCTCTCTCTCCCTCTCTCTCTCTCTCTCTCTCTCTCTCTCTTTTTCTCTTCTCCGAACACGATGTTCACTCGGTGTGTCCTGTTCCCGTTGATTTCGAAGCACGAATTTTTAGCTATGGGAATAATAAAAAAAAAATGCATACCCGTAACAAGCCTAACTATAAGAAAGAAACGTCGAAAGACTTGCTTTACTCGTTAGTAAATAATTAATACTAATGATCCGGGCAGAATGAAAACAATAAATCTCTTAGATGATTCATCTATCTCATTTTAATATGTCGACCCTATAAATGTTAATTACACTTGATTCCCACCCTCCCTGCCTTCCTCTTTATGCATGATACTAGATCAAAAAAAAAAAGAAAAAAAAGAAAAAAAAGATGGAGAGAGAGAGAGAGAGAGAGAGAGAGAAAATGAAATGATAAAAAAAGAAGGAATAAAAAAATAGAAAAAAAAAAAAAAAAAAAGAAGAAAACCGAAAGAAAACGTAGAGCAACGTAGTTGTGTTGTATTGGCGTGGAACGAAATCACGTTGGTACGGTTTGTTCGTCGAGTTCCTCGTACGAAGGATACACGCGTGGATGCATAATGGCTGCTCGTTAGACCCTCCCGATCTCTCGAAGGATCGAAGTTCGAAGGGAAGGATACCGACTGAGAGGAAGGTCGACGACGTACCAGCGAATGGGCGCGTTGACGTGACTCTCGATGGATGCATTTTTAACGTGTACGAAAATAGCGACTATCGTGTGAGAAAGTAAGAGAGGGAGAGAGAGAGAGAGAGGAAGAGAGGTAGAGATAGAAAGAGAGAGAGAGAGAGAGAGAGAGAGAGAGAGAGAGAGAGAAAAGGATAGGGAGTAGAGAGTAGACAAAACAGCGACAGCTGCGACAAAGACGAGCAAGAAGACGAAGACGAAGACGACGCCAAGAAGAACGATTATACTTCTCTACACTGAATTCTACTATTTTCTTTCTTTTTTTTTATTTTTATTTTTGTTATTTTTTTTCTTCTTCTTTTTTTTTCTTTTTTCTTTTTTTTACTTTTATTCACTTTTTTTTTTATCCTTTCTCACTCCGCGTAGCTTCTTTCGGAGCCATTTGTTTACTTCGAATTAAGATCAAGAAAAAGATATGCTATGAGAGAAAGAGAGAGAGAGAAAAAGACAGAGATAAAGAGAGAGAAGAAAGTGGAAAATATGAAAAAAAGAAAAAAGAAAAAAAGAAAAAGAAAATAGAAAAAGAAAATGGAAAAAAGAGATAAAGAGAAATAATTTTTTTTTTTTTTCCCCCATCGACGATCGTCGCACTTCCTCCTTTTGCACGATTCTCGAAGAGAAGTGCGGCGATAAAATAATGTCTACGGGAGACCGGTGCTAAAATAATCGTAAAATTACGGAATGTCTCGCCCACACGGGCCTCCTTTAGCACAGCTTTAACATACCGTACACCTACTTCACGTATCTGCATAATATATCGGCTTGCTCTTTCCTCTATCTTTTTTCTTCTCCTTTCTTTTTTTTATTTTCTTTCCTTTTTCTCTTTGCCCCATTCGATTTTCGTCCCGTCGAAGAAGACAGAAAGAAAATTTCTCGCATGAAAGGGAATATAGCGCGTTGAACGTTTCTTTTTTTCCTTTTTTTTTTTAATTTTTTTTTTTCTTTTTCTTTTTTTTTTTTTTTTTTTTAGGACGATACTTCGAAAGTATCGAAATAATGACAACTACTTTGAGGGTTCGGATCATGATCAAGGGATCATTGATCTCTTCCATGTGTTATCGCGTTCTAAAACCTCGAAAGATTATGTAAAAGATATTTTAACCGTGCGGACGAACCCGCGTCTTCTCGAGTGATTAATGAACACGACGAATTTATAAAAGGGACTCAAGAGAGAGAGAAAGAGAGAGAGTCAAGGTCGTTACGCACGTTTACGATGTTCACCAATTCTATCCTAACGGAGAGGAAAGTGTTTCGTGTTTCGTCCTCGAAAAGAAAAAAAAAAAATCGATCGGGTTTCTCACGCATTTTCCATAAATTGCGTCTACCTTATTTAAAAGATAAAGAAGTAAGGGACTAGTCGAATGGCAAGGGGGCAGCGTCCCATTGTTTCTTTCGTCACAGCAATCTGTTGTCGGTCCTCTCGACTGAAGTGCGTCCTCGTTCGGCCTTCTCAACCCCATTCGACCAACGGCATGTTTCGTCTCACCGGTCCAAGCAACATCTAGTCAGCTAGACTGCTCCACTCTCTCTCTCTCTCTCTCTCTCTCTCTCTCTGTCTTTCTTGTTCTCTCGAGTGTTCGGACTTCTCGAGCGACCCTCGAATCGACCCTCGGAGTAATAGCTAGCACCCTTGCTCCTGCACGCACCCTCGAAACGTCGACAATTAGTTTCCCATTGACCTATACCGCGTGCAGCCACCCTCTGTATAAGCTTTTCTTCGGCGAAGAATTAACGCGAACAAACAAACAAACAAACAAACAAACGAACAAACGAACGAACGAACGAACGAATGAACGAACGAACGAACGAACGTACGTATGTACGTAGAAAGGAAAGAACGAATGAACAAACGCCGGTGGGAAACGAATCTGTTTCCTGTCAGCTTTCTACGTACGAATAACATGAGGCTCTGGCATGAAGGAAAAATTGTCGATTTTCGACGATGAGAGTCCGATCGATTTATCGAATCGAAGAGAAGATGGTGACAGAGAAAGAGAGAGAGAGAGAAAGAAAGAGAGAGAGAGTGTGTGTGTATGTGTGTGTGTATGTATAAGAAGAACGAGAACTTGCGCGAGTGAAGTTAATAAAGAACGACAAGCGACACCTGTTATTACTCCGGACGCGAGGTTTGATCGAACGATAACGTATCGTTGTCCGACATTCCCTCCTTCGAAAAACACCGATCGCCTGACAAACTAACAGAGGTGCCATGTTCCAAGATGGGTAAATATATTCCTTTTCTCTACCTCTCTCTCTCTCTCTCTCTCTCTCTCTCTCTCTCTCTCTTTCTCTTTCTTACTCTTTCTCTTCGATCGAAGACGCCTCCAAGTTGGAGGAAGCCACGACCTCATTATCGAATCGTCGACACGATCGAAGATACGCCTCGTGCAGTAAAAAAGAAATAAAAAAAAAAAAAAGAAAGAGAGAGAGAGAGAAAGAAAAAGAATGAGATAGAGAGAGAGAGTAGAGTAGAGTAGAGTAGAGTAGAGAGTATAGAGAGAGAGAGAGAGAGAGAGAGAGAGAGAAAGTGGTATACGTGTTAGAGCGCACAGACAGAACTCGTGAGAGCCGGTGTGTCACGTCCGGCAGGTAGAGGAGATAACGTAGCACGCGCGCGCACGCCACCATCTCCTCCTCTACCATTCCTCCACCACCTCAGGTCCTCTCCTTCTCTGTGTGGTTGTAATTAAACACGAGGAAGCTGCTGGAATAAAACTCGAGTGGCACCGCTAATTAACGATGCCGAGGTGTTGAAATCGAGTCGCAGTATTTCACCGCTCTTGCTGGACGCCCGGTGGACTCGCTTTAAGACCTCGTCGAGAACTCGCGAAAGAGAGAGAGAGAGATAGAAAGAGAGAGGGAGAGAGAGAGAGAGAGAAGAAAGAGGGTAAAGGAGTATAGATTCTCTGGACACGGAGAACTAATAGGGCAGGGTGAGAAACAAGCCGGCAGAAAGATAAGAGTGCTGGACTGGACTGGCATAATAATTTGTGTTGCGTCTTTTTCTCTCGAACTCTGTATGGAATTGAGGAAGAGAGAGATAGATAGATAGATAGAGAGAAAGGGAGAGTTAGAGGGAGGAAGAGGGAGAGAGTAAAGTATACTACCTACGTTGGCGAAATAGCACGAAAGAGGGAAACGTGTCTCAATTAAAAGCTTCGTCGAAGAGGACGATAAAAAAAAAAAATTTGTCGAGTTTTAACGAGAAGTTGAATTTTATTTCCTATATACTATTACCTCTCCCTTTAGTTACACTCTACTACTACCAGATATAGCAGTAGATTGATACGATGAATATTGAACGTTGCCGTTTTCTTCTTTTTTCTTTTTTTTCTCTTCTTTTTTTTTCTTTTTTTTTTCGAAATAAAAAGTGAAAGGTTCTTGTGAAAATTGAATGAATGCCGTTAAGTAAAATTTGCTGCTTGGGATTAATGCGATACTTCAAAAGCGATGGATATGCATAAGTTAACCAATCACTTTATTTCCGTAGAAAATAAGAGAGAAAGAGAGAGAAAGAGAGAAAGAAAAATTTGTGTAGAATAAAAATTGCAATCGGTACGACAAACGAAATGCAATTAGCGGCTGGAAGGCACTTCCCTCTTCCTTCATTAAAGCTTTCTTTTATACCGCCTTTCTATTTTTGTTCCACGATATATATATATATATATATATATATATATATATATATATACATATATATATATATCCATGTAGTACCTATCTACCAACCTACCTATCTACCTACTCCGCTTCTACGAACACTTCTTCTCTTATTATTTCTCTCTTTTCCACTCTCTCCGCCCCCTTTCGCCTCTTCACCTTTTATCGTTGTTCAACGATGGCGGTGTGCGCTCATTGTACTCCGACACAATAATAATTGCGCTAATGATCGAGCTCGAAAAGCGCTTCGTAATCGGACGGCTCGACCACACACTCATATCTACGAACATTCACGAACGTAAGAGAGAGGGAGAGGGAGAGAGAGAGAGAGAGAGAGAGAGAGAGTACGCGTGAAAACTTCCTCGAATCACTAATGATCTTTGATTGTCAAGCGAGTACGTATATTAAAAAAAAAATAAAAATAATAATAATAATAATAATAATAATAATAACAAAACAAAAAGAAAACTCTGAAAAATATATTATACATATAGCGTAGAAGATTAATTTCGTTTCTAGGAAAGGAAGATGAGAGAGCTTGTAGCAGGAGGAAAAAGGAAAAAAAGAAAAGAGAAAGAGAGAAAGAGAGAGAGAGAGAAAAAGGGTTGAGTCCGAGGTCGCAAGGGCGGATTAAAGGGAGTCGCGTGTGTGGAAAGCCGGCGGCGGTGAGAACGCACGTAGGAAGCGGTAGAATACGGCGTGCACGGGGCACTCTCTTCATTTCCAGGCTGTCACGAGCAGAAGAAGATTCGGGCTGCGTTTGACAGCCGCAGGGTCTGGATTGGGTGCCGGTGGTGGTGCTGCTGCTACCGCCGTTCCAGGACCGTACGTTGGGTGAGCTACGTGCAGGGGCACGCTCGAGGTGAGCCAGAGAAAGAGGAGGAGGAGGAGGAGGTGGTGGTAGTGGTGGTGTAGGAGGTGGAGAAAGACAGAGAGGGCTGAACCGATGCGCTTCTACCATCGAGAAACGAACGAGGAAGCACCCTTCCTACTTCTATATTCTCTTTCTCTCTCTCTTTATATATATATATATATATATATATATATATATATATATATATTATATATATATATCTTTCTATCTCTCTTCGTCCGTTTCACAATGTTTCCTATCTTTATCTCTGTCCGTTTCTCTTTAGAAGCATATCGTCTATTTCCCGAATTCTTTCACTCTTTTCTTCTTCCCTTTTAACGTTCGTCCGGCTCTTTTTTTCCCCCTACAGTCAAATTCACATTTTAATTATTTCTCTCTGTCCTCGTCCTTTCTCTCTCTCTCTCTCTCTCTCTCCTCTCTCTCCTCTCTCTCTTTCGTCTTTTTTCTATCTCCAAAAAAAAAAAGAAAAAAAAAAGAAATAAGAGAAGAAACAGTATCCACAACGACTGTTATATCCTCTCCCTTTCCTCTACCTTTTTCCACGTTAAATGAAGAGGGGAAAAAATGAAGGTAAATTATTTGGAAAGAAGAATGGGGGTGCGTCGATCATGCAAAGTGCCGTCGATTACGTCGCGCGATCGAAACGATCGTAATCGGTAAAACGTCCGAGGTATAGGATAAGGCCGGTCCAACATCGGTGAACGATAATGAGGGGTTGCAACGAAAGACCATGAGTCGATTCGAGCGAGCGAGCGCTCGTTTTCTTCGATTATTAGACGCGCCTGTAGAATCGCGTTCGACGCACCGAGACGTTTACTTGCCTTATAGACAAAAAAAAAAAAAAGCAGAAGAAAAAAAATACAAAAAAAAAAAAAAAAAAAAAAAAAAAAAAAAAAAAAAAAAAGAAAAAAGAGAAATAAGAAGTGCCTTTTTACGAGACCGAGGCTAAACTTTAATCTCAGAGTTATTACATACATACATACATACATATATCGCGATGCTCACGATCGAAAGATGATCGGTTATGGTTATGAATATGAAAACGAGTCCACGTTTCGAGAAAAAGTAAAAAAAAAAAAAAAAAGGATAGAATGAGATTTCACGAAAATATTACTAGTCGGAACGAAGAGTACAATAAGAGAAACATCAGAAATTCTCACCGAAGGATCCTTGAATTATCGTTCAAAGACATGTCCACCTACTGCTAGTGCTTATGGGAGGTGGGTGGGAGGGGGAGGGAAGATAAAAAAGAAACGAAAAATAAAAAGGAAAAAAGAAAAAGAGGAAAAAAAAGGGAAAAGAAAAAAAAGAAAAGAAAAAGAAGGACATAACGGAGAACGATCCGAGCTGCTACTACCATTACCAGCAGCTGCTCGCTAACACTTTCTTCGTGTATGACGTACTACTCGTTCTCGAATTTCATATTTCGAAAAATATCGCGCGGCTCCGTGGCACCGTAGCGACACGACACCCGAGACGTTACTATACCTCGGACACATTATTTTTCGATAAAAGAATAAGAAAAAGAAATAGAGAGAGAAAGAGAGAGAGAGAGAGAGAGAGAGAGAGAGAGAAAGACAGAAAGAGAGACAGAGAGAAAGTGCGAGTCGAAATTTCTCTACTCGGTAAAAGTCTCGTTGGAAACACGAAGGTACACGCGAGTAAGTTTGGAGAGTAAGGATGATGGTGGTGCGGGGTACGAGAGTAAAGCGCAGATGCAGCGACGGCTGCTGTTTAATATCGGAGTCGCACATGGGCATACTCCGAGACACATTTCACTAATATTGCAGCCAACCAGTAGACCGAACGGGGAGCCAGATAGAAAGAGAGAAGAGAGAGAGAGAGAGAGAGAGAGACATCGTTACATGTACACAGACATTTTACATATCTCTCGGAGTATTAATATATTCAACACGTATGAATATTGCGAAGAGAACGAGACGGAGATGAAAAGGGATGTGCATATATATACATATATATATATATATATATATATATATATATTGTATATTGTATATTGTATATTGTATATATAAAATGTAAGAGAGAGAACGAGAGAGAGAGAGAGAGAGAGAAGCAGTACTCTCAGCGGCTAAACCATTGTGCCTATCTTGAACTTCATGAAATCTGCAGTCGGCCCTTCTCTGTCTCTCTCTCTCTCTCTCTCTCTCTCTCTCTTTCTACCCTTCTATCTCTCATTGTTCCACGGCAGAGCTTTGTGCTTTGTGCCTCGTGTAACTCCGGAACTATTTCCGTGCCTTTGAATAAGGAACTAATGAATGCGGTCCAAAGCTGCCAGCACGGACCGCGTACATTTCGCGAGACTCATCATTCTTATCGTCTCGAGTCTCTCTCTCTCTCTCTCTCTCTTTTATTATCTCTCTTTCTCTTTCTAACTCTTCCGACTTTAAACGATATAATATCGATATTCTAATTTTTATCAAAAGTTACTCAAAAAAAATGTTTATAAAAAGATTTATAAACACATATTTATTACGAATAACATTAATCCATTTCGTATGGTATTAAAATTGATAGTTTCTATTAACTTATTCATTCTATCCACTTATCTAATATAAAGATAAAAGACAGACTTTGTAAGAGGCAAATTTTCATCCGTGAAATGGAACTTCGATGATCGTTTTACGTATACCATATTCACGTCTTCGTTTCGTTTCGGAGTCATCTACTTCTCGACAACCCTCCTTCACTTCCCTGAGGTCTTTTCCGCTCAACATCGGCCACGCGGCCGATATGGAGTTTCGAGCGAGACGTTTTCGAGCGAAGCGTTTTCTGCCTCCATGGGAACCAATTATCCTCCCACCCTTTCTCTCTCTCTCACTCTTTCTCTCTAAGAGAATGGCTGCCCCTCTGGGCAATAGTTGCCGGTATGCGATCTCTCTCTCTCTCTCTCTCTCTCTCTCTTTCACTGAGGAGAGCGGGTGCGCGCGGGCGCGCAAAGGGCCCACCGTGAGCATATCTACACGCGCGACAGAAAAGCTACGTGCGTGAATACGCATATGTCCGTATCTCTACGTGTCCCGAGAAAAGAGATAGATATATATATATATATATATAGATACATACATACACACATGCATACATATATATGTATATATATAGAGAGAGAGAAAGAGAGAGAGAGAGAGAGAGAAAAGGTCGGTGATGGATCGTCCAATCAGTGCCACGAGATAGAACGCGGGAGAGAAAGGAAGATGGAAGGAAAGGAGAAAGAGGAATCTTCTCGAGCTATGGTTGTTACGTCGGCTTGCTCGATGAGAAAGGGAAAAAGAAAGAAAGACAGAGAGAGAGAGAGAGAGAGACAGAGAGAGAGAGAGAGAGAGAGAGACAGAGAAGGAAAGAACGAGGAAGAGAAAGAGAGAAAGTTCACGGTCGGGTCGGTCTTTTACTAATCGAAGAACACGAGGTGGCCCTCAAAGACTACACGAGAGAATTTTACTTCGAGACTTCGTTGTCTTCTTTCTCCTTCTCTTTCTCCCTCTCTCTCTCTATCTATCTATCTATCTCTATCTTTCTCTCTTTATCCTTTCTAAGCTAACGACTATAAAGCTATTGTATAATCACTGACGAATCGCGGAATGCTATCCAACGTTTCTCTATCTCTACCAACGTTTTCGGGATTACCCGTTTGCGTCTCGATTTCATCGATGAATTATGGATATCGAAGAATGTAGACATTCAAGCGGTGTCTGCCTTCAACATTAGCCGAACCGACTGTCAGCGCTGAATAAACGATCGAGTTTCCCCGAGTCGTCGGGACTCGTCAATTTGTCCGTTAGTCCTCTCTCCCTCATTCATGAGTTAAAATATTCTACGAAATGTCTCTCAGTCCCGGGCATCGATCCTGGGCATTGAAGAAAAAAAAAAAAAAAAGAAAAGAAATAAGAGAAAGAAAAAGAAGAAGAAAAAGAAGAAGAAGAAGGAAGTTAAAATGTAAATAATTTTTTGAGGGGAAAAAGAAAAAAAATTTGATATTTCGATGCATTTAATAGACGCATCTTCAATAGCAAATGAAATTTATCCTTCGATGCGCGACGAATCGAACGAACACGTTTAGATGCTTGATGTATTGAGGGAGAAGGAAGAAGGAAAAGAATGAAGGAGGAGAAGGAAGAGGAGAGGAAGAAGGAGGAGAAGACGAAACTGCGGTCGAGAGGGTCGAAGCCGGGGGTCGCGAGCCGCGAGCTTGAACATCGCTCAAATCACCGCACACAATGCCATGTGGGGTGGGCTTTGAGAGAGAGAGAGAGAAAGAGAGAGAGAGAAAGAGAGAAAGAAAGAGAGAGAGAAAAAGAGAGAGAAAGAGAGAGAGAAAGAGAGAGAGATACGCGTTACGGAGTGTTTCTGCTGGCTCGGCTATGGCGAGTGTTTGCGAGCCACGACCAAGATCATTCCAATGGCGTGAATACTACGACGAATAACAGACGATTCTAAAGTTCGATAACATTATTATTATATGACTAACGTTAATAAATAAAATGACGATAAAGATGTTATCGAGTAATGCTTTATAACTTATTATTATTATTGTCATTAACGATGAATACCAGTAAGTAAAGACATTTTCGCAATTGCATTATTCTAAGCCAACGTAGAAAAAAAAAAAAGGGAAAGAAGAAAGGAAAAAAGAAAAAAAAAAAAGAAAAAGAATTCCAACTGGACGTGGATAAATTCATATCTGGAATATAGAGATGATAAAATGTTTGTTAGAAGTAAAACGATGGTTCATAAATCGAATGCAATCGTCGCTTGCGTAAGATTTCTTCATCGTAGAGTCGTCGTCCATCGAGGAGGGAAAAGAGAACAAAAAAAAAAAAAAAACAAAAAAAAAAAAGAAAAGAAAAAAAGAAAAAAGAAGTAAAGGAAAAAAGAAACCTCATTAACGAGAACAACCAGTTCTCGTTGGTAAAGATGAAAAATGGAGGGAAGGAGGGTGGATTGTGTGGGTGAGGAGGGGAAGGGGAAGCAGTGGAGGAGAAAAAAAAACGACGTGGAAAGCTCTACTTCTCTTAGCCGATATCTCGAGAAACGATGACCTATGTTATCATTGACGTCAATCTCTCGAGTCGAGTCATATCCGAAAGTCCGGTTGTAAGAAAGAAAAAGAAAGAAGAAAAAAAAAGAGGAAAGAAGAAAGAAAGAAAAAAAGAAAGAAAGAAAGAAAGTAAGTAAGGAAGAAAGATAGAGAGAGAGAGAGAGAGAGAGGGAGGAAGAGAGAGAAAAAAAAAACTTTCCCTCAGAACGATTTCGAATGCTACGCCAATGCGTCGACGAGTAGAACGTAGAAAGAGAGACGAACGAAAGGCTGGTAGAAGAGAGAGAGAGAGAGAGAGAGAGGATGGCTAACAATGGCCGCCAACCAAAACATCCGATAAATCTAACTGGCCCGGACCTCAAGTCCCGAGGGGTTTTAAACTCTCTCACCCCAAACGCCAACGTGGACGCAACCCTTACATTACGCTACACTCACGGAAAAGGGTGCCACGCCGTGAGCGAGCCACCATCGTAGGGGTCGCCCGGAGGGTGAGTCTATGACGTGCGACCGATGAAAAAGCGGAACCCGAGAGCGAGAGAATTCCTCTTCGTCCTCTCTCTCTCTCTCTCTCTCTCTCTCTCGATTGAAAAACCCTTTTCCGAGATAGGAAAGACAAAGTTCGCGAACTAACGAGATCACGGACAAATATAGGCTCTGTGGTCATGTACCGATTTCTCTCTCTCTCTCGAATTTGTTTCGCGGCCTCGTCCTAATTCGTTTTCTCTCTCTTGAGAAAGAGAGAGAGAGAGAGAGAGAGAGAGAGAGCTTGATCTCTTTTGGCAAGAGAACTGGCCGATTCTCGGTGTCGTCGGAACGTAAACTCTCGAACGTTACGGTCCACCTCCGCGAATATCTCCACGAGGAAAATAAAATTGTTCGAGTTAAGATCGACCTTATTTTATCTCTTTTTCTTCTCAAAATAAGAAACGTTCCCGTTCCTTTTCGTTCGTTCTTTCGTACGTGCACACGTACGTTCCTTCGTTCGTTCGTAGCCGTTCCTATAACTCGAAATAACGCGAGCGCAGCGCGTTTACTCCGTTAAGGAGTAACCGCGTGCCTCTCCTCGTAATAATAAATGGAGAGACGGAAATATGTCGTCGAACGCCGAGCGACGTAGGCGTGTAAACGTTGTGTGTGTTGCGCGCGCGCGTTCGCACACACACACACACACACACACAAACACACAGAACCAAAGAAACTCGATTCTCGCGAGAGGACGTATCGAAGAGTCGAATAGAGAGGAACCGAGCGATGCATGGAATGCGTGGATTCCACTAGTATAATCGAACGTGGATCCCTCGTTTCTTTTCCCGCCAAAGAATCTCGATGGATCTTCGATATTTATGTCAAATGGTTTCCCCCTTCTCCCCCTCCCCCGGCCTTTCCCGCCCTGCCGCTCTGCCTTGCCTTCCCCCATCTCCCACTATCAAACGGGATTCGTCTTAAGAGATAATTTATTCCTTGTCAGGATTATAAAATTAGTCGTTTATGGAATATTATAATCTATTGAATTTTAATCGTTCGTTCTTACGTATTTAATCTGTTCATAAATCTTTCATCAACTTTCGCTTGGCCGTACGGAATAAATATTATCTTCGTAATTGGTAGGTACGGGCACGTTGATCGTATAAAAATATTGTGGCATTAGGATTGAATATAAATATTCTTTTTTTTTTTTTTTTTCTTTTTTTTTCTTTACATTTAAATACTTGCGTTTGTTTAATGAAATAATTAAAACGACGTGGATAGGTATTGATAACTAATTCGTACTCTTTTTTTCTTTTTACGTTTCTTTTTCTTTTTCTTTTTTTTTTTTTCTTACTTATGAATTGTAATAACTTTTATAGTCGTTCCAATCTATTTAATTATTAATGGACATCGTACGTATCGTATTTAATGATCATGCAGTTGTATAAGTACGGCGAAACTCATTCTATGAAAAATTGTACGGTTCTAACGAATCATAATAATTAATCGAAGTTGACGCTCACGTCGCTCGTACGTACCTCGCATTAGCATGAAATAGTTAGATATAAGAGTTCTATCGGACTTTGATACTTGAGAACAGACCGATCGTACCGGTTAGATCATGAAAAACGGCTACGTTATTCGTTCGTATCTGGAACGGCAGCTTCGAAAGAAACGAAGGATGATTGGTTAAGACAGACAAACAGAGAGACAGGCAGATAGACAGACAGAAAGAAAAAAAAAAAAAAAAAAGAAAAGAAAGAAAAAAATAAAATAGAGAGATTAATCGAAAAATATTAAGAAATATTAATATCATCGTTCCTATGAAATGATGGAAATTATGAAATCGAAATAAATGATTTTGAAAGAAACGCATAAATATCAAGAATCAAATATGAATTTTAAATATTGGTTATTAAAATAAAATTTGTGAAATCTCGAGGGTATTAAAATTAAATAATAAAAAGCAAAGAGAGAGAGAGAGAGAGAGAGAGAGAGAGAGAGAGATAGAGAAGGAAGGAGAAAGAGAAAGATAGGATGATGAAGGAAGAAAGAAGGAAGGAGGGTTTTCGTCCGGGGAGTAGAAGCGGTCCTCCTTGTTCCCTCCCTCCTCCGGGATCGGCCGTGACTCGCGCGCTCCGTGGGCGGAAGGAAGAGGAGCAGACGAGAGGAGAACGAGGAGGCTCCAGAAAGAGGACAGACAGGTCGGCCCGAGAGAGGAACTCGCGGCTGCCATGGTTACCGTCGCAATCCCGCCTCGCCTCGTTGCCATGGAGACGCCTCACGTCTCTCGCCCTCTCAGTATCTCCCTCTCTCTCTCTCTCTCTCTCTCTCTCATACATGTACGCATACACACATAGAGAGCTGGCACGGCAACCTTCTCTTCTTCTCTTTACAAGCCAGAAGGACCGTTCTCTCTCTCTCTCTCTCTCTCTCTCTCTCTCTCTTTTTCTCTCATTCCGTCCTTTTCCTTCGCAAAAGAGGGAGATACACGCACGTAGGAGAATGAGAAAGGAAGAGGGAGACAGAGAACCGCGCATGCGCACACAATATATATCTCGTCTTTTCGTGATGAGCCTTTACGTGCCGTCGAAATGGCCCGATTACTCATTCGATTACTTATCAACGAGAAAGCGTCGCTCTCCTCTTCTCTTTGCCCTCACACTCTATCGTTTTCTTTCTTCATTGTTTTTCTTTTCCCCTCCTCTCTCCCCCGCCTCCACCCCAACCCAACCACCCACCTACCCGCGCATCTTTCCCAACTTCAAATGTTCCCACGTTACAATATTTTTCTTTCTTTCTCCTTTCCTCTCATCCTTGTTAATTGCGATCACTTTTAATTTTATATATTTCCGCGTATACAAATTGTCCATTCGAATGAAAACCAAACTACGTAAGACTATTTGTATTTAAATTATTATCTCGATTAAGATTGTCGATACGTAATCAAGAAGAATATTTTTCAATGTGATGCATGGAACCGAGAAGATGGGAAAAGATGGACGAAAAAAAAACAAAAAAAAAAACAAAAAAAAAAAAAAAAGAAAGAAAAAAACAAAAAAAGAAAAAAGTATAAAAAAAGGGAAGAAATAGAAAGGAGAAAAGAAACAAAAGGAAAGGAAGAAGTAAAATACTTCCCGATTGATTCGAATCTATCAGGCGTAGCTGATCGATCGCAATTACGAATTCGTAATAATGATCATTATTTTCGTGCGATCGCAGCTGCCGTTTTGTATGTGCGTCACCGTGTCGAGAAGCGGGAGGATAGAGAGAAAGAGAAAGAGAGATAGATAGAGACAGAAAGAGAGTAAGAGAGAGAGAGAGAGAGAGAGAGAGAGGAAGAAAGAGAGAGTGAGAGAGGTGTAAGCGCCCTGTTTTATAAGCCCCGATTCTGATTGGCCGTCGCGTCAGCCGATATCAATATTTATTCAACGCGGCGAATGCTCGAGGCACGATTAAAACTTGTTTATGCTCCGTACGCGATTCGCTCCTCCCATCGTTGCTGTGCGTGTACTCGCCCTCCTCTTCCTCTTCCTCTTCCTTCTCCTCCTCCTCCACCTCCTCGCGAGAAAAAAAGATGAGAGAGAAAGAAAGAGAGAGAGACAGAGAGAGAGAGAGAGAGAGAGAGAGAGAGAGAGAGAGAATGAAAGATAGACTCTTTCCATATACCAATATATGTACCTATGTACACCTACGCCTATCCTTTACCACCGTCTTTTTCCTATCTCGTCGAACGAACGCGCAAAACTAGCACTGA
This sequence comes from Vespa velutina, assembly GCF_912470025.1. NCBI lineage: Eukaryota > Metazoa > Arthropoda > Insecta > Hymenoptera > Vespidae > Vespa > Vespa velutina. The sequence goes on along the minus strand of NC_062203.1, from coordinate 1,435,735 downwards.
TAATATTCCATGATTAATGGCATCGAAACGGAGAGTGTTAGAGCGCGAAAAAATGTCGTTAAGTGTACCGAGTTATGTATATGTAAGAGTATTACGAGTTTCCTCTTTAAGTCTTTTTATCTAGTTCGAGAGGGTTGATTGAGATTGATATCGATGTTTCTTCTTCAGGGTGGCTTGTTAACTTTACTTTTGATACGTACGAGGTACTAGTATTTATATGTTTGTATGTGCATATGTATATATACATATATATATATATATGCACTTTTTTTTTTATGATTAACTTACCAGGACTGCCGAGGAAGACGGAGGAATAAAGGACGCCACGACGCGCAGCATCGCTCGCCGCTCTTTGCGCGTCTGGCGGCGAACTCCATTCTCTACGCGGACACCATTTTCCTGAAACAAAACAATTTATTTCTTTAATCTTTGCGCCGTCCTATTTATTCATGTGAATCGAAAATCTCATTATTATTTTAAGAATCCTAGTATTGTTATACGATGATATACGTCTCCATGACGACTCAATAGATTATCTTAATCGACGGTAAAATTATATTTGAAAGGATATATGTACGTCGATTAAAATATATTCTGAAATAGGTGGAGGAAGAAGAAAAAGAAGAAGAAGAAGAAGAAAAAAAAAAAAGAAAAATAAAATAGGTGACAAAAATGATCGCTTCCTTTCGTTTCTTTTCCCAGCATACTGGGACCGGAAACAATAAAGTCATGATAAAAATAATTGAATAAGCGCGGCAAAGAGCACGTCCGATTACAGAGCGTTATTCGTTCGATCGTTTATCCGCCTAACGGTGCAGTACGATAAATGCATCGCGCGCTTATCCGCGAACGAGCGAAAGTCCGATAAAAAATTTATTATCGCGGAATAAACTCCGACGCGACGTGCTGTAAAGTAAATAGAAGTTTGCTCGGGTATGTGTATGTGTGAGAGAGAGAGAGAGAGAGAGAGAGAGAGAGAGAGAGAGAACATTTGCTTTTATCTCCGAATTTATATTTGGGTATACTACACGAAACGTAAGTTTAATCGACTACGCTTTTAATGGACGATGTTCACGAAGAGATCGACGAAAAACTTGATCGCTACGATTCGATCTATAAAACTATTATTACGTTTTATTCCAATCCCCTATGTCCTGTCGCTGTCATTAATATCGTTAACTATCATATAATGACTACGATTATATTATTATTATTATTATCATCATTATCATTATTATTATTATTATTATTATTATTATTGTAATTATCATTATCATCATCATTATTATTTTTATTGTCTCCAACGAAGAGACGACACGAGAGCGAGCGAGCGTAAGTGCAATTTTCTGGATGTGAAAATAAGAAAAGGCGTCTACTTTATTTCCACGTAGATCCCAAGCGAATGAGGATACACGGTAAGAAAGGGTGCCACCGTACGGGATAAGAGTAAGCCACGGAGCGAAGTAATTTCGCAAAGGAGAGGGAGTGGGAGGTCTCGCTGGATGAGAGAGGATATAGTCTTATCTCTGGAATATACCCTCCTTTCTCTATTCTATCCTTCTCTCTCTCTCGCTCTCGCTCTCTCTCTCGCTCTCGCTCTCGCTCTCTCTCTCTCTCTCTATTTCTCTCTCTTTCTCTCTTCTGTTTCTACATGAAAATTATATCCTTAATACATTCGCTAGCACGCGTCATTTAGACATACGCGAACCAAGAACATATCTTTTACAACATATTTATGTATGTACGTCGCAAACAAACTTTTAATAATTAACATTTAAAACATTGAAAAAAGAAAAAGAAAGAAATAAAATCAACTTCTCGCGTAAACATTATTCGAACGAATGAACGAAACATAGGCGCGAACGTGCCATCTTTATTATTACATAATTCTCTTACAGAAACATTGATTAGATGGTCCGAACGAAATGATAGGAGGCCCTTAAAGCTTGGTAGTGCGGTTTAGGTAGGTGGGACAAATTCGTGGTCAAATCGACAAATTACGGGTTCTTGGCGATTATTTTCAAATCACCGGTGGCAAGAGAAAATATACAGTAAAGTAACTCACGGTTCAGAAAATATTAACACCATATGGAATGACTTTTCGGGTGAGACGTCTGTTCACACATCTACGACTAGAAAGATAGACGTCGAGGTTTTCCTTCTGGGCTAAATAAAGACGAATCCATGCAACTGGCCTTCTAAAGTCTGATCGAACGGAGGGCAAAAGCCGAACAGTATCGGCTATGTGTTTTTACACTCTCGAGGACGATGTCTCAGGATTCTGTCTCCTTTTTCTATCTCTATAGATATAGGTGTATATATATATATATATATATATATATATATATCTTTTTCTATCTCGTATTAGGTATACGTCGAGACGAAACGAAGGAAGAATATATCAGGATTATTCGAAGACGTTTCTTCGTCTGGTTGGACCAGTACGAGCACACCAACCGTGTGCGTCACTGCTATTTCGAGATTCCACGTAGAGGAGAGACGAGGAGAGGAGAGAAGAGAAGAGAAGAGAAGAGAGGAGAAGAGAAGAGAAGAGAAGAGAAGAGAACTTTTGTATACCTGTAGTAGGAATCCTAGGGCGATGAGAAAAGATTTATAAGCGTTCGGAGACAGCTTGTAATCATACGCGTCGGGCCCATTAACCCCACGAGTTCTGATTTACCGTGGGAAAATATGAAAAATCCACGAATTCTCAAGCGTAACGCGTTAACTAACCACTTATACTAACGTAGTTAAGTTGGTGGTATATCAAATCCTCGAGGGACTCGTAAAGAAATTCTTATTCTCGCGGGCGATTGAAAATTTCGATAATAATCGTGTTTCATTTCGATAGGGATTGACGCAAAGCAAGTTCTTAATGAACCCTTTTAGATAGGTAGATAGATAAGTAGATAGGTAACTAATACTATCGCGTTATTAAATGAACGTATCTTTTCCTGCACGCGAGTAACTTTAATCGTCTCTCTCATCATCGTAGTCTCGAGGATTCTCCGGAGTAAGAACTCGAAGAGAGAAAAGGAGTTCGAAGAAAGAAAAATAAAAATAAGATAGAAGAGAGAGAGTGAGAGAGAGAGAGAGAGAGAGAGAGAGAGAGAAAGGGAGAGGAAGAGGGAGGATTTGCTAAGTGGCATCAAGTGAGACGTCTCTTTTGAACGATCGCCGTGGCTAAATTGCGAGTTAACTTCGGTCTACGGGTTCGCGTGTTCGCGACAGTCATGCCACGCGCCCGAGTCATGTAGAGACGAAGACGAAGCGAAAACGAAGAGGAAGAGAAAGAGGAGGAGGAAGAGGAGGAGGAGGAGGAGGAGGAGGAGCAGAAGAAGAAGGAAGACGAAGACGAAGATGAAGAAGAAGAAGAGGAACGGTCGAATGGTCGGATGGATAGCAGCACGATGACCACGTCATCATCGTCCAAGCCACCGACTATCGCTTTACTTTTGCATCCGAATATCCGACTTGACGTTTATAAATTGAAATGTAATTCGACTGGCACGCGACCGAGTTTCCCCCCTCCCCCATCACACCCCATCTCCAGCAACCCCTACCCCCCGCCCCATCCCATCTCTTTTCTTTTCCCGTTCCCCTTCGCTTCATTTCGCTTTCTTTCTCTTTATACTTTTTTTTCATGGCTAACTTCGTTCATTTAACAGATAAGATAGATAGATATGTAGATAGATAAATGCAATAATGAAAATTATCAAAATGTTTTGATCTATTACAATAGACAATTGTTAAAGAGGTGAAGATTTGAAAAAAAGAAAAAAGGAAGAAATAGAAAAAAAGAAAAATCCGAGCCAAGTAGATATCATTATAGTACGGAGAAATATAATATATATAATATATATATATATATACATATATACCTAGGTTACATTCTCAATAACCCCATCACACAAGAGTTGCCTACTCGGTATAAATAAATCAATATAACTTGCTTTCACCCTCAGACGCCGCCCTCTTTCGCCGTAAGGAAGTGACGTATGAGGCTCGCATCTTCGGGACGAGGGTTGAGGAGGCAAGCCTGTTATTTCACAGTTAGGCTCGTCCTCCATCCTCTCTCTCTCTTCTCTCTCTCTCTCTATCTCTCTCTCTCTCTCTCTCTCTCTCTCTCTCTATCTATCTATGTATCTATCTCTCTTTCTCACTCTGCTCTTATTCTCTTTCTCTTCGTCCTATTCGGTCCCTAGTCCCGAGACCCGCGTTTCCAGCGGAGCACGAGTCCCACGGGAAGCTTTTGTCCTCGAGCTGTAAGCGACTTCCTGACAGGCCAAGTTTGCACCTGCTCTCCTTCTTGCCTGTATCTCTCTCTCTCTCTCTCTCTCTCTCTCTCTCTCTCTCTCTCTCTTTCTCTATATCTAACGATCTATCTCTCCCTTTCTATCCTTTTCTTCTTCTATCTATCGATCTATCCTTCTTCTTAAGCTCTATCTCTCTCGCAGCCACCCACCAATGTTGCAGACGCATAATTTATTCGAGGTTGGCACCCTCTTTCTATCCATCTCTCTCTATCTCTTTCTTTCTCTTTATTTAGGACAAAAGTAATCCACAGATCAGCGATCGGGATGAACGAACGGCGTTGAAATTATTTTCTCCCGAAAGATTAGGTGGGTTACGTCTCGGGCATCAGTACCCGAGTAAGTTCTCTTTGTAAAATCGATTGGATATTTTCGAGAAGAAGAAGAAGAAGAAGAAGGAGAAGAAGAAAAGGAAGAAGAAGAAGAAAAGATAAGCCGAATAAGAATTTTCCACGAGTTACGTCATCGTCCGACGAAATCATCCGTCGTCTTTTGCGAGACAAGAACGGAGGAGAAACGGGAGGTGGCCTCTCGCAGATGTTCGAGGAGAGTCTCGAGTGATTAATGACGACCGATAAACGTAATTTGTTGCGGGCCCGCGTTCGCTCGGCTCGTCTTTCGAATTCAAATAGATAAACAGGACGCGGCGGTGCTCCGTAACGAGCGCCGCGCGAAAGGATCGAATTCTCTCGCCGGCTGCTGTCCACAGAGAGAATCCGAGAGGACAACTCAAAAGAGAGAGGGACGCAAAGAGAAAGAGAAAGAGAAAGAGAGAGCGCTTGAGCATAGTAATTAATTGTATGCAGCACGCCGCGCGATTTTCGCTATCTCGCCGACTCGGTCTCCGAGTGTAACCACCTGACTCTCTTTTATTGCTCTTCGCGATGGCGAACGATTTCAAACAAAGACTCCTTCGAGTAAAGCCCTTCTCTATCTTTCTTTCTCTTTCTCTTTCTCTTTCTCTTTTTCTCTCTTTCACAAACTCAAACTCTCTGTTCCTCCAACTAAGTAAAAAATTAGATTATTGGCTTCTATTTTTTTTTTCTTCCTATTAAAAAAATTGGATAAATTCGCGGCGAAATGGTAGCGAACAAGAGACATAATTGTAAACGAATTGGTGGTACGTAGATACTTAATTGCTGAGGTATTAAAAAATATGGACGATTACGATAAGCGTCAAACGTGGAAAGCATGGCGCATTAGCGAGCGGTATAAAGATAAGAGGTAGGTACGTTTCGCGTTCGACTGGCAAGCTGCGCTTGCGTATACACGTATAACTATCTACCTATACACGAGGACACGCGTATGAGAGAGAAAAAGAGAGAGAGAGAGAGAGAGAGAGAGAGACAAGTATAAGTCGGCATTTCGAGTCGTACGGACGCACGATTACCATTAAACGCGTAATGGCAAGAAGCGCGTAATGGAAACGGTCGAAGGGCCCGCTCTACGTACCAAAGATAAGATCGAACAAAGGTGTTAACGTAAATTCAACGACGACAGCTGAGAGCAGTGGACATTGCGTATGTAGGTACCTACCTATCTACCTACCTACCTACCTACCTACCTACCTACCTACCTACCTACCTACCAATCTACCTACATCTACCAGAACGTGTTCAAAGTTGTACATACTCGTACAAACGTATGAGTGCCAACTTCCTCTATAAAACGCAAATTCGCAATTAACACTCTTTCTCAATGGCGTCGGTGGCGTTCGAGACCAAATTTACACAGGCACTTAACAACGCGAATCGCAATTCGACCCGTCTCGACGAGTCCAAAGCTTTCCTTTATAATTTCGCGATTCCCTTTATCGAAAGACCCAGCAATATTTTCTTCGAAGTTTATACAACTACGAGTTGAACGATATAACCAAAAATTTCCTTAATTGTGCCGTGTTTCTTTAAGGTGATTAACATTGACGTTTGAATTGATTGTTATTAAACGCTGTTAGTAGATAGGTAGGTAGGTAGGTAGATAGGTAGGTAGGTATTTTAAGTATCTTACCGTATTTTCTTTCTTCGATTATAGTCTCTTATTTTGTATTTTAACAAGGTAAAAGATAATTTCGCGTTAAATTAAATTCATTAGAACGAGAAATAAATTGACAACTATTCTCGATACGGATCTTCAACCACACTTGTACAATACGTACCTCTATCTCTTTCCATCCGCCTATATTTATATATATATATATATATATACACATACACACACACACACACATACAGCTCTATACTTGTATACATATATTCTATTCGAATTGAAAACGATTATTATTTCGATTGTATAGATTACAACGAAATAATTCGATCGCGAAATCGAGCATCGAGCGCAATTACACGCCGACGAATCGGAACGTAGCGAGTTATCGAAACGGCTCCAATCGGGCGGATCTAACGAATGCTCGCGGGGATAAATATTAATGATATCGCGAACGAAACGATATCAATTACGATTTACAATGGAATCCCGGTCGGCCATGTTTCCCGTTCGGAATAAAACCCCATCGTAAATCCGCCCTTCGAACGTCGAAACTCGGAGCATCCGAAGGACCGGCCAAGCGTAACGAGCGAAATAGGGGGAGGACGAGGAGGAGTAAGAGGAGATGGTAGACGCTGAGGAATCACGGACGGTGACGTCAGCCTCGTGACACGCGTTGGTTTAATTAGCGCTACAATTCCGAGTCTCTGTGCGTAGGTACGTTGGAAGGAGAAGAGAGGAAGAGGAGGAGAAGGAGAAATAGGAGGAGGAGAAGAGAGGAAGGTCGAAGAGGAGGAGGTGGAGGAAGAGAAGGAGGAGGAGGTTCCCAGGCACGGTCCTCCTCTCTTTCTGGCATTCTGCCTGCCGACCTACGACCCGCCCCCGGGACCCCAGGACCACGTTTTCCGAATTACCGCTCCCGTCGCTGCAACACCGTTGCACTTAGCGTAAATTCACGGAGAATCGACGGTGCTTGACGTTACCGAACCCTACGACCATTGGCTCTCTCCCTCCTTCCCTTTCACCTATCTACTCTTTCCATTCGAAACGAATCGAACGAGAATATTTTTCTCAATGGGATATATCTACTCTTTTTTAAAACGTTCTAATGGAATTTTTTATTAATTACCGTGCGATGATATGATTCATTAGACTTAAATGTTAATTACAAAATACATTCAGGAAAAGAAAGAATAACGAGAGAGAGAGAGAGAGAGAGAGAGACAGAGAAAAAGGAAGAAAAAAAGAAAAAGAGAGAGAGAGAGAGAGAGTGACGGATACAGTATATATCGCGTCGTTGACCGTATATAGAAACAGAAGAGATAGAGAAAGAGAGAGAATGAGAAAGGGAGAGGTTTAAAATGTTGTGGCAGGTCCGGACCAAATGATGATAAACTATGTCGTGCTCGTGCGAGCGAGCCCGGACTGACCCACGGCGTAACTTGAATTACGACCGCGAAACAAAAGCACAGTCATTCTCCTGGCGAGTTCAACACGAAAGAAATCCTCCTCTTACCCTTCCCTTGTTGCTTATTTGAAGAAAAAAAAAAAAAGAAGAAAAAAGCAACAACAACACGGAAACCATTTCCGATATAGCGGACTTATCAGAATGCCGATAAACAGTATCGGCGAAGTTAACATTTCGTACTAAATTAAAAACGAGGAATAAAACGACGAAAAAAGAAGAAAAAAAAGAACAACAAAAAAAAAACCAACAAAAAAAAAAAAGAAAAAAAAAAGAAACTGTACAAATGGCATATGGACAATACTGCTTTGGGCGAAACTAAATACTCTGCAAATAAAACGCGTTTTAAGATAAAATCGATGAGGCTTTTAGGTAAAAAAGTCAGAGAGAGAGAGAGAGAGAGAGAGAGACAGAGAGAGTGAATGAGTGAAACAGAGAGAAACGAAAATTTAAATCTCATAACATGCCATCAAACGACGAGTTACATCTCATTCATCAAGAGTATAATGTTGAAACTTACAACGTTTGTGTTATTGACTGTATAAAAAAAGAGAGGAGAGAGAGAGAGAGAGATAGAGAAGAACGACAAAAAAAGTAAAAATATAATCGAGCATCCTTTCAGCAAACGTTCAGCAAGCGTGAGTCGTAATTCTCTTGAATCGGCAATTTCGAGAGATCCGCGAGCTGTTAGCAGCACCCTTCTCTCTCTCTCTCTCTCTCTCTAAACTCTCTCTTTCTCTCTATTTCTCTCTTTTTTTTCCCATTTTTTCGGTACCGAGCCGCTTTGGTTATGCGAGATCGTCGTTATACGGCAGTTCGAACGGCCTCCCGCCGCCTATCCCGCTTTCGTTCCATGGGATTATTAATTCCCTCGTTAAAATCCGGCCCGCGGCGTCGCCGCGCTTTGTTATTTACGAACGAAAATTGTAAATACGGCTGTTGGTTGCGGACGCGTATCGACGCACGACCGCCACCACCGCTCCCGCGGCCAATTAATAATCGCATCGGAGCTAATTAAATCCGGAAAACATGCAAATGTACTGTTTATATTTCAAAGCGACGGCCCCGATCGAGCGTGACCGAAAAAAAAAAACAAGGAACAGGGAGTGAGAGAGAGAGAGAGAGAGGAGGATGTTGGCTGCTTCGAAAGTGCGACGCGACCCAAGGGATTTGCTTACAAATTGCCCATAAAAGTGTATGAAATGCGATTATTCTCTATTAATCAGATCTTTATGATCTCCTGTTCAATCCACGATTCGGCAGGATAATTCGCGCGTAGTACGCGTGTGAAAGAACGATATTATTATAATGTGGTTGGCCAAACTCTTTTATTTTTATCATTCGAACATCGAATACGAGATTATTTTGAATATAATTTAATCGGTCATTTCGTTCTTTTTTTCTTTCTTTTTTTTTTTTTTTTTTTTTTTGTTTTTTATCTTTCCTTAAGATCAAAATATTCGCGATATTCTGTATTGTAATGGCATGTGTGAAAGAAGCTTAAAACTGCCTTGCCCGTGCTGCCAGCTAACGGTAAGTCTAGCAAGTGCAGCATGATCCAAGTCGAAGCGCCACGAGTCGGTGAGCATGCGAACTGATACTTTAGTCTCTCTCTCTCTCTCTCTCTCTCTCTCTCTCTCTCTCTCTTTCTCACTTTCTTTCGACTATCTCTTTCTCTTCTATAGCTATACACGAATAAATGTACTACGTATCCTTTTTCTTTTACGTAGAGGAGGATACAATGATTGCACTATGCGACCGATGCACACGAGTCACGCCTGTTTGACGATCTCGTTGGAGAAGTAAGACGAAAGGAATAAAAAGGAAAAAAAGAAAAAGAATGGCGATATCCCCAAGATAGAGAGATGTAGAATGAGAGAGAAAAGACACTTTGGAGTTTCTTTCTTTCTTCATCGCTCTTTGCACTCGCTCTTTCGCGAAAAAGAGAAAGATAGATAGATAGATAGATAGAGAGAGAGAGAGAGAGATACAAACGCGACGAAAAAGGATAGGGCCGAGCTGACCCTACCGAGCGGCTTCTTTTTTTCTCGGGGGTAATTACGTCGTTAAGCGCGAGGCAATTAAGACGCAAGAAATCGAGCAACAATCACATTTACGGGGGCCTGCCGCTTCGCTACGGTGTATTGATCCGCGATGGTGGGTGGCTCGTTGGAAGAACGAACGAGAAAGAGGGGAAAGAGTCAAAGGGCGAGCGAAATGGAGAAAGGAGAGAAAAGAAGAAGGATAGAACTCTCGGTAGCTACGGGAAGCAAAGTAAAGAGAAAAAAAAAGAGAGAGAGAGAGAGAAAGAGAAATAAAAGAAAAAGAAAAGGAAGGAAGGAAGGAAGAAAGGAAGAAAGATAGAAAGGAAGGAAGAAAGGAAGAAAGAAAGAAGGAACAGAAAAAAAGAAGAAAGAGAGAAAGAAAAACCAAGGGAAAACTAAAAAAAAAAAAGAAGAAGAAGAGGAAGAAGAAAAAGAAGAAAAAAGAGGTAAAAGAGAGAGAGAAAGAGAGAGAGAGAGAGAGAGAGAAGCAACCCGAGCGAGAACGTTTTGTTAGAATCGAAAGAGATGCCTCGGTGCTCTTTTTCGCGAAAAACACGGAATTGCTTTTCTCCGAGAGCCGAGCGGGATACAATGGTGTTATACGAGCACGAAGATGAATTGGAATGTACATTACAACGAAAAAAAGAAGAGAGAAAGAGAAAGAAAGAGTAACGGAGAGACAGAGAAAGAGAAAGAGAGAGAGAAAGAGAAAGAGAGAGAGAGAGAGAGAGAGAGAGAGAGAGAGAACAAATGGAGAAGGATTCCTTCTCCCTTTTTCTCGCAAAAATTACGGCTAATCGAGCTTCCATCCCGACTTTTCCGGCTCCTCCTCTTTTCCTTCTCCCTCTCCCTCTTTCTTCTTCTTTTATAACTCTTCTTTCTCCTCCTTCTTCTCCTCCTATTTCTCCTCCTCTATCTCCTCCTTCATGGAATCACGCGGAATTCGTTCCGCGACAAAGTCGAAGATCAAAATGAGGACGTTAACGTTGCGTAAGGCTCGTTTTACTCGCGTAACGTGCGTGACGGCTCGTAAATAGTCGGAGCCGACGTTAATCCAGTTCCATTATCAGCCACGCTCTCCGTACCTGGCGTATATATATACACATACATATATATATATATATACATATATATGTATGTATGTATGTATGTATGTACGATAGAAAACGCAATATAACCGTCCGCTCGCGTTTCGTAGGCAATAAATAATCATATGCACCCGACGATTTCACGTTTTTCAATGAAACATCCACGTAAATTCTCAGATGTTCCTTGATAAAGTATCATTGTTATTGTTATTGTTATTGTTGTTGTTGTTGTTGTTGTTGTTGTTGTTGTTGTCGTCGTCGTTGTCATTATTGTTATCGTTATTGTTACTATTATTATTTTGTAGAGTTGGAATGTGGATTGGATGGTTTTGACATTTACGCTTTAAACGTCGTCTATCTTTATTTATTATATTCTAGAACGTCGTTGTCCTTCTAGTTCGCATTTAAAGTCGTTCTCTCGGTTTTTAACATTAAATAATGAAATATCGTTGCTTATCGTTTTATTACGAATACTTTTCACCCAATATTATAGCTAATAACGTTCAGTTCTTTTCTTTTCTTTTTTTTTTTTTTCTTTTTTTCTTTTATCTTTTTCTTCATTCGTTTTGTCTTCTTTTCTTTTGCGTTCTTCCTTTTCCTCTTCTTTTATCTCTTTCCTATTTTTTTTCTTTGTTTTTTTTGTTTTTTTTTTTTTTTTTTTTTCTAAGATTTATGCTAACGTTTATGTTCCTTATGATTTGCGCGGACTATTGCAGAAGGAGACAAATAATAAAATGGAAAGGAAAAAATAAATATAAAAGACTTTTCTCATCGTCGTCATCGTTGTCGTTGTCGTCGTCGTCGTCGTCGTTGTCGTCATTATTACCATCGTCGTTGTTACTATTATTATTACCACGCTAGAGTTGCGCGTGGTACGGTTTTTCTGGTGCAATCATACGCGTCGGCGGACACGTAGCTTATCGTTAAAAAGTACGAGCGGTGCTCTTAAAGGCGGCTGTCGAATCGTCAAAGAGGCTTCCATCGACCGCAGCAGCGGCGGCCATAAAAAAAAAGGAAGGAAGAAAAAGAAAAGAAAAGAAGAAGAAGAAGAAGGAGAAGAAGAAGAAAAAAAAGAAAAGGTAAGAAAAAGGGGAAAAGAAAAACAAGAGAATATTGTGGCGGGTGCATAAGGTGCACACGCACGTTCTCTCTCTCTCTCTCTCTCTCTCTCTCTCTCTCTTCCATGACGTATTACTGGAGGTGCACCGTGCATCGGCATGTGTGTAAGCCGAGTAAGCAACGGTGCTAAGCGAAAAAGAGAAAGAGAGAGAGAGAGAGAGAGAGAGAGAGAGAGAATGAGTGCACCGACGGACATGGCGTCATAGCGGCGAATCAAACGATATCGGGCTTCTGAATTAATTTATGCACCGTGGGTTATTAAAACATGAGACACAAAGGCATGCCGCCACGTTTGCAATCATATGCCTTGCCTCGAGCTCACCCGCCTATGAATTCGTCTCGTCTCCTTTGAGGGTACCTTGACATACTTAGACGTGTACCTATGTAATAAATCGTTCGTCGTGCGTATTTAAAAGTAAATCAAAGCATTGTCGTTTAGCCGAAAGAAACGATCGAATTTAAAATATTAATTTATTTTTTCGCGTTGTTTAAAAAAAAAATTATTTAAGTGCATATATGCATACGAACTTTCTTGGAGATCTCTCTTTCTTTCTCTCTCTTTCTCTCTCTCTCTTTATTAATTATATCACTGTAAAAGCAACCCCACGATATTTCGTTCACGTTCTAGCATCGTCCTAGCTATGGATGCAATTTATCGAATTGTTTTTAAATCCTTACGATGTGAGCGGAAAAAGGGACGAAAGAAAAAGAAAAAGAAAAAGAAAAAGAAAAAGAAAAAGAAGAGGAAAGATAGAAAGGAAGGAATGAAAGGAAGAAAGAACGATGGAGAAAGGAAAGATGGAAGAAAGGAAGGAAGGAAAGCTCGGCTCAGCTCGGCTTGGCAGCAGCCATGGCGTCAGCTGTTTTGTCCCGGGGGCGCGCCACCACGTTTCTTTATATTTCTTTGCCCGGAAGCTACGACCCGATATCGTTCCGATACATTTCTCTTTCTACGTGTAACTCCCGAGTGTACAAAAAAATTACGGAGACCTTTCGATCACCCAATACAAATATGTCGCAACTTTTCCATCCACTCCGTCATTTTCTTCTCTCTTACGTATTGTATTATACGTAGATGCATACGTCCCCCTTTAGTTGTTGTTAAAATGATATACACCAAGTTAGTATACCTATTTATTTACGAAAAGAAAAAAAAAAAAAAAAAAAAAGAAGAAAAAAAAAAGATCGAATCGATATTTTTACAAAACGAACGACGCGTTGTCTTTTTTCTTTGTTTTTCCTTTTCTTTTTTATTTCTTTTATTTCCTTTTGTTGTGTTGCTTGTTTGTTCTTTTTTCCTTTTGTTTTTATTTTTGTTTTGTTTTGTTTTTTTTGTTTCTTTTTTTTTTTCTTTTTTTCTTTTTTTTTTTTCCATTCAGTCCGTTCTCACAGAGCAACTTTTTCTCCTCGATATTGGTGCGCTTGCAAATCCGTCACGTGACTGGCAGTGTACAACGTAAAGTCGTACGGCGACTATCGGCCGGTCAACACGACAGGTGCACGTCGATAACGCCGCCGACAATAATTGCAAATCGTAGCCGGCGAGCATGCCTCGCCGTGTCGATCAAGATTCCAATAATATGCTTCGACGATGCAAATAACATTTCCATTAGCTAACGGGAACAAACGGTACCGCTAAACGAAGGAGAGAAAATCTCTATCTCTCTCTCTCTCTCTCTCTCTCTTCCTCTCTTTTTCTTTATCTCTTTCAATTTTGTTTTACACGTCAAAAGAATTGCGAATATTTCCTCAAAGAGAACAAGAGAAAGAGAGAGAGAGAGAGAGAGAGAGAGAGAGGGGGGGGGAGAGGTTCTCTAATATTATCAAATAACATTAATTTCACAAAAGCTTAGTAAAAAATTGGCTAAGTCTAATATAAAAGATTTTAAAGACAGGCTTGTCGAGAAATTCATCGTTTAAAGATCACAATCACGTTCACGTTTAAAGAATTCATCCTTCCCCTCCCCCTCCCCCTCCCCTCCCCTCCCCGTTCCCTCCCCCTCCCCCTCCCCGTTCCCTTCCCTTTCCTCCCCCTTCCTCCCTCTTCACGGGTTCGAGAGTATCGTTCCACGCGAAACCCTTACCAAGCTAAGAGACGTTCTCAAAGTTGTTTCGTGAAGGAAAACGATCTCGTGCATGCACGGTGAAAAAGAAAGGGAAGGGAAGGGAGTGGAGAAGGTTAATATCGGTCGAGCACGGAAAAGAAGACAGTAAATACGACGTGGAAGAGTAACGATAACGGGAACGCTTATAGCTCACGGCAAAATCCTTGCTCTGTGTAGTACGACTATTTTCTTTCCGATATAAACTTATATCAAAATAGACTATTTTTCAAATATTTTTTTTTTCCCTATCCTCATCTAATAAAATCCGACCGGATATTTTTAGTAGTTTGATAGGACCCTACTATCGACATAAAACTAACTTTCTACGTCGAATCAATATATGTGTATATATATATGTATATGATAAACTTATACTTTCCGTTTAGATTCTATGTCTCTAATAAAGTTTCTAAGCATTAATCGATCGAAAGAAAGAATATACATCGAAACGTTAAGAATAATTTGGTGACGTTCGATCGAGATATTTTGAAGGAAGAGATAATCGGTTCTCGTTCGTATAATCCGATGGTGCGATTAAAGCGTGAAAATAACGTCGTTAGGAAGAAAACGTAAGCAGAAACATTCTCTTTTTCTCTCTCTCTCTCTCTCTCTCTCTATTTCCCTCTTTCTCTATCTATCTCTCTTTCTTTCTCTTTGCCGACGGTAATGCTTGAAGGGTGGAGAGAGAGAGAGAGAGAGAGAGAGAGAGAGAGAGAGAAGGAACGTACAGACGTAGAGGGAGGAGAGAAGAAGAGAGAGAGAAGGGCAGCTCGCAACAGTAACGACGTCGAGAGGGTTGCGCGAAGGGTGACTCCGGAGCACGAAGAGGGATGGAAACAGTTATACGATTGGTTTGTGAGGGTCGCCATTCAGGAGGGTCGCCGTTGCTGTTTGGAGTCTGCGCTCTTCCTTGATCCTACGAGAGGAAGGAAGAAAAGATGGAAGAGAGGGGTGAAGGGTTTCGTCGAAGGCCACCAAAGTGAGCCGGAGAAAGGGAGAGAGAGAGGGAGAGAGAGACAGGGAGAGAGAGAGAGAGAGAGAGAGAGAGATAGAAAGTGAAAAAAAGAATAGAAAGAACGAGAGACCGGCGTAGCTTGACGGACCTTGCGACGCCCTACGTCACCTTTATCGCCGACGCCCTCTTCCTCCTCCCACAATGCCTTTTATATCATCGAGATGGAAGAAACTAGACGATTCCAACGTTTTTAGAACACTGACTCTTTCTCTCCCTTTCTCTCTGTCTCTCTCTCTCTCTCTCTCTCTCTCTTTCTTTCTTTCTTTCTTTCTTTCTTTCCTTCTTGGCGGATACATAAGAGATACCATGATAGAAAATATATTGTTTGGAACTTGAGAATCAAAGACGTAGTAGGAGTAAGAGTTGGGAAGTAAAGAAAATAAGAAATGATGAAAATAAGAGAGGGAAGAGAAGAAAATTGTCATAGCAGATAGTCCTTTCTTTCTCAACGATACTTCGTACTATCTACTTATAGAATGGAGACTACGGATCAAGGTCCCTTTACCCTAACTCGTTTTATCGTTCGTTCACGATTCTCTAGCAAAACTGCTTTCCTTCTCTTCCTTCATTTCCTTCCTTTTACCTTCTCGCGTACCTTTAAGCTTAAAAGGATAAAACCAATCGGTGTATTCTTTCGACGAGGACTCTCTCTCTCTCTCTCTCTCTCTCTCTCTCTCTTTCTCTCTTTTGTAATCGTTCCGTGGGATTGCATCGTGTAAATATAAGAAGGAAATAAAAAAAAATGTAAAGCTTCGTTCTTAACTTTTTCTCAATCGATAATACGAACTGACGACGTCGCCTTGCGAATTATGAACGGCCGCATGGTACGCATTGGTACCATTTTACTCTAACGAATTCATTTCACGGCATATATATATATAATTTACTTACAAAAATCGAAGCATAGGATCGACGTGAATCCAATTTAACTATCACCTGATATATTTCTCTGATCTCAATCAATCAAAAAAAAAGAAAAGAAAAAAAATTATATATATATATATATAGATAGATAGATAGATAGATAGATAGATAGTAATAATTCTCTGATTCTTCATTAAATGTTACAATCTTTATTCGGGCATATTTTAAATTCGTAAGTTTGAATAAAGATTATCGGGTATGAACGCGTGTTAATTTATTTTTATACGAGCTAACTCCACCTCTTGGGAAAGAACTCCAACGGGAGATAGCTCGCCAAAAATACGAACGGTGGAACAATGAAATTATTTTTAACCATGTTCACGCGATCGCCGGGTAACTCCTTTCTCTCTCTCTCTCTCTCTCTCTATTTCTTTCTCTGTTTTTCTCTCTTTTTCCCTCGAATTCTTCGAGTAAGTGCAAATAGAAATGCAAACGCGTATTCGATTATCTAAGCAGAGAAGGTAAAGAGAGCAGCGTGATAACTTTTTCTTTACATTGAAATCTATAAAACAAATACATAAAACACCTTTATTAATTAATTCGAAAAAGTAGGGAGGAAAAGAAGAACAGGAGGAAGGGTAGTATTAAAAAGAAAAAAAAAAAAAAAAAAAAAAAAAAAA
The DNA here is from genome assembly GCF_912470025.1 of Vespa velutina. Lineage (NCBI taxonomy): Eukaryota > Metazoa > Arthropoda > Insecta > Hymenoptera > Vespidae > Vespa > Vespa velutina. Next base: position 1,419,058 of record NC_062203.1, on the reverse strand, counting down.
GGAAAAGATAAAAAGTAAAAAAGAAAGAAAGAAAGAAAGAAAGAAAAATGAACAAAATTAACGGACGAAGAGAATGGTACGCATTCGTTCTATCTTTCTCTTCGTATTTATCTTTTCTTTTTTCTTTTTCTTCTTTTTTTCTTTTTCTTTTTCTTTTTCGAGAAGACGTCACGTGAGAATGCACCGACGAATGCAACGACGTAAGAAAGACGCGAAAGACGAATGACCGTAGCGAAGGGTGCTGGCCCTCGAAGCGTGTCACTCTTACTTAAAAAAGGTAAACGGACGCGGACAAAGAACCAAGAGAGAGAGAGAGAGAGAGAGAGAGAGAGAGAGAGAGAGAGAGAGACAGATAGATAACGTTATGCCTTATTAATGTTCCTGGCGATGGTGAACAATGAGAAAGATTAGAGAAAAAGTCAACTGTGATAATGATAACGAAATAGAGACAAAAGAGTTTGCATTCCTAGTGTTCTCCGTCTCTTTTACTCCTCTCAATATGACGATACAATAATGCACTGTATAATAGACGACGGTAGAAAGGTAGATATCCGATTAATTCCCATTGAATGTCTTTATTGTATTAAATGCCTGCCCTCCTGAGGTCGAGAGAAAGAAACGGCAAGCTATGGAGAGTAGTAGAGAAAGAGAGACAGACAGACAGAGAGAGAGAGAGAGAGAGGAAGAAAGAGAGAGAAGGAAAGAAAAGAATAGAGATAAGAAGGTCGTGCCTTGCAAACTTCGATCCGAGTTCTGTATAAAAGGCGGACATAGTACTAGTTATATGCGAACCCGAGTGCATGTGCGTAACAGTGTCTCCCAACTTAAAGCTTTTTCTTATAAGTATTAAAAGGAAAGAATTTTATCGTACGATCAATGGACACAAGCTTAAAATAGCTATCATCGAGGTAGCTTAAAGAGAAAACAAAAACAAAACAAAAAAACCAACAAAAAAAAAAAGAAAACAAAATAAAAAAGAAAGAAGAAATAGAGAGAGAGAGAGAGAGAGAGAGAGAGAGAGAGAGAGAGAGAAAGAAAAGAAATAAATAAAAAGAAAAAAGGAAAAGGTGTGTCGTATATCGAAGGGGGTAAAAAGATCGGGTGGCAATGGGATCGTTGTTGGTACGAATGCGGTTTTCACGTCGATATCTCCTTTATTCTCGTCTTGCTTTACGCTTCGAGCACGACCCCTTCTCCTTCGAGAACCCTTTTTTCATTCGAGGATTTTTTTTTGCTTTCAAGACGCGCCGAGCCTAGGTGCGAAGCGCCTGCTTCCGCTCGCGGAATGCCTTTCCTAACGAGCGCACGTCTCCCTCCATCCCTCTCTTCCTCCCTCGGCCTTCGGTCGGACTCGGATGCTTTAATTACCAACGTTATTTCGATTTTCTTAAGAGTACGTTTAAAACGACGCAAAAAAAAAGGACAAAAAAGAAAAGTGAAAAAAAAACAAAAAAAGAAATGGAGAAATTTAACGCGATAAAACGAAACAAATTGTAATATTTTTCAAATACAATATATAATTATGCGCTTTTAATAATTTTCTCGTATGTTAGAGTTAGAAATGTAATGTCGTGATTTAGAAGAAAATAAAAATGAACGATCCGGTAATAATCTGGAGTTTTCGATGAGAGAAAATAAAATAAAAAATGTATGGACAACGACGACGACAAACAACGACAAGTAAATTTTTAAGATTCAAGATGATAACTTCTCGTCATTCGCGAGAGACACGCCCCGTCGTATTACTATTGACGTCGGGCGTAAATTTACAAGCGACGTTTCGCAATGTATTACACGATAATAGAAGTACCACGGACGGAACGTGAAAACCGTTCCTCGGTTACTCAAGTGCGCGTCGAACGTTAATTACAAAAGCGGAAACACCTGAGAAAATAGCAGAAACATCGATCGTGACTCGGCCGACTATTCTGACCATCATGATGACGATGACGGGTAACTTTGTCGAGTCTTTTCATTATTTTACATTCAAACTCGATAATGATATTTCTCTCTCCCTCTCTCTTTTTCTATTTTTTTCTTTTTTCCATTAAACAGGAAAAACTTACTTTAACTACAAATAACATATAAATAATAGCTTCACACAATTTAGAAGATATTTTATATATATATATATAAGTTCAATGAAATTGAACGTAGAATATAAAAAAAACCATCTAATAATTTATATTTCGAATAATCCGTCGAGAAAGTACAGACGTTTCTTGCAACACTAACAAGAAATCCTCTTCCTCTTCTGGACCTATACAGATTCCACTTGGTTAGAGAAAGAGAGAAAGAGAGAGAGAGAGAGAGAGAGACAGACAGACAGAGACAGAGAGACATAAAGAGAGAGAGAGAGAGAGAGAGAGAGAGTGAGTTCAGGGTCGAGGCATACAGGTGGTCCATAACATAACAGTCACTGCGTTTTATCCGGCAGTAAAGCGGCGGCAGGCGCTCTGGCTCTATGATTTAATACCCCAAACCGTTACCCTCTCCTCCGCGCGAACGAGCACCCCTTACGAGCACAACGTCCCTTCCCCGCCTCTCGGAGTGCCACCACCTCCTTTCCTCCCAGTCACTCCCCCACCATCTCTCTCTCTCTCTCTCTCTCTCTTGTAACGGTGCAGCCGCGTGCCTGCACTAACCCAATGCCACGCAACACTGGGACGACATTATCAACCGGATGCTTCTATGAATGTAGGCGAGGTCAAATGGCGGTGAAGCGCCATAGAAACGTCGAACTAGATGTAAGTCCTCACATTCGAAATCTATTAAGATATCATTATAATAACATCTAAGATATCTGATATAGAATTTATTAATTAAATTTTACAATTTGATTTAAATACATACATACATATATAAATGCATATATACGTCTATGTATAATAAATTATATTTTTAAATGTTCCGCGAGATTACGATTGTAATATAAATAAATAATAACGTTTAACGCGTTTAACATGTTTAACACGTTGAATTAATGGATTAAATCTCAAAGGATGAAACGAAACGAAAGGCTAGACAGCGGTCTCTAGTTTCTATAATATAGTAAATTCATATACCAATAAAAATTGACCGAGCACAATGATAGAGGAACGTGAGAGAGTAGGTGAATCCTGGTTGGACCGAAGAGCTTCTATGTAGGAGGATCAGAAAGGGAAGCGTTTATCGGCATGGCGCGCACGAGAAAGAGAGAGAGAGAGAGAGAGAGAGAGAGGGAAAAGTGAGTGAGTGAGAGAGAATAAAGAGAGAAAATGAGAGGAATGGTTTACCACGGCACGGCCGCCCGGGGGTGGCTCGAGAAAGGGGCTTGGCGCGATGGAAGAGCCGCGGAGGTGGAGACGTAGGTGGAGGAAGGTAGGAGGGAGGAGGGTGGCTTTCCTTGCCCGGCATCGAGGAATCGATACGCCGGTGGGAGCCCAGCGCCACCAACGCCTCCGACGCCCTACGTCATTGCACCCACCAGCCGAACCCGTTCATCCCTCTCTTTTTCTCCCTCTACCATTTTTAGCATATTAAAAAACTGAATTATTACTAGCTCCGATAACACCAGACTACTCGAATGAACTTGGAATTATGATTTAGAATTAGTCCCGCGTTGCTCGTTGTTGCTCGTTAAATATTTCACTATGCATGCAGATAGATGGGTAGGTAGTTAGATAGGTAGATAGGTAGGTTGGTAAGTACTTAAGCATTTATATTGGGATTATATTTTTATCCATTTTGTTTGTTTGTTTTTTTTTTTTTTTTTCTTTTTTTTCTCTTCTTCTTCTTTCCTTTTTTTTCTAACCATGTAAATCTTCTTCCAAAGGACGTGTAACGTTTATAAATGACACTCGTCGACTCACGCCGATAAACAGACGATTCCAGGAGAGTTTCTAGTCTATCTCTCTTTCCACCCTTTGACCCTATCGTACCTCTTGAAATTCCTCCGGAACTCTCGAGGAAACTCACGTCCAACTCTCCCTGGGAAGTCCTCGGGTCACCAGAGCCGAGACCGTTCGTAGTAGACGGGTCCCGTTCATTCGCGCGTCCCACTGGGAGCACGCGTAACGTCCGACGATTACAGCCAACTCTGAGACGCAAATTGTTTCCAAGTATGTACTGTACTATCCAAAGTCACCACCAAACTGACATCGAGGAAAAACGACGATGAGTGAGGGAGGGAGGGAGAGAGAGAGAGAGAGAGAGAGAGAGAGAGAGAGAGAGAGAGAGAGAGAGAGAGAGAGAGAGAGAGAGATAGCTAAATATATTTTACATCGTTCGGATAAGAAACAAAAATGAATATCGTGAAAAAAAAAAAAGAAAAATAATTGACAATAATCGCCTTTCGCTTTTGGGTGAATATTTTACACGTTATTTAGATATAGATATACATACGTACGTACATACATATATACATACATACATACGTATATATATATATATATATATATATATATATATATACCTATGTGTATTAAAATGAAACGAATTGTCAAAGTTGTCGGAACGTAGAACTCCGAAAGTTTACGCGCATTGGTTGAACGCGCGACGCCTTCAACTTGAAATTTTAAAGGCCAAAAGAGGGAACTGTACAGAACGGTAGAAGCTATGCGTGTAGGCGTGTGAAAGAGAAAAAGATAGAGTGGGAGGGAGAAAGAGAAAGAGAGAGAGAGAGAGAGAGAGAGAGAGGGAGAGAGAGAGAGAGAGAGATAGAGATAGGGTCGAGTTAAAGAGACATCGAAATGACGCGACGAGCTTAACTTCTGGCACTTCTCGATGCTAATGCCTCTCTCATCTCTCTTTCTATCTCTCTCTCTCTCTCTCTCTCTCTCTCTCTCTCTCTCTCTCTTTCCCAGAGCGTTTCCTCCGCAGCGTATCCGCGGGACAGCACCGCCAGCAAACGTCAGAACGTTGAGAGAAGTTGATATCCCTCGTGGATTTCGCGGGTCTCGCGACTTCCCTTAGTTATTCAAATTGTATTCGCCCGTTTCGCTTCCCCCTTCCCCTCTCCCGCGCCGCGCCCCCCCCTCCACGCCCTTCTACCCCCGCCGTCGCCGCATCCCCCGTCCACCCTATTTTCCCATCCCCTGACCCTCTCTTCCTCTTCTCCACAACCACCTTCATATTATTTTATCTCGACCTCGTCGTTGCACTCTCGCGCCACGTTAAGACAGCCGGCGAAAATTTATCGTGAGAAATACTACAGGGTGTCCCTTTTAAAATTTCTCAACTAAAATTCGTGGAAAAGCCCTGTGGAAAATTCAACGGTAAAATTCATCGTTCGTGGATTACATCGTCGGATCGTTATTTTTGACGAGGCTCGTATTTCAGGGAAAGACATTATTATATCGTTCGTAGCAGAACTCGCAATCGGAGCCCGCGCACTGATTTATTCCCGCGTAATAATTTATCGCGCTGACGGCAACACTGACAGGACGGCAATTTATTTAGTTACTTTTATTAGACCGATCCGCGAATGTCTCATGTTAATTAGATAGCATTACACATTGTGAAAGCGATCCCCATATTACCTATCGCGCGCGAATATCGACGAGGAATGGCAATGCGTATTAATTAACGCACGGCCACGCGATTTAATTTCGCTCCACATACCGGCGCGCACACAACGTATTACCAGGGAATTTCTACGATTGGAATACGCGCCCACGGATATGACGCTACCCCGATGATAATAATAACGTTACTTATGGCGTTGTTAATAAAAAAAAAAAAAAAAAAAAAAAAATATATATATATATATAAATAAATAAATAAATAAAAAAGAAGTAAAAAGGAAGAAAAAAGGAAGAGAGACAAAACGGAAAGAAAAAAAGCCATTAAAAAAAAAAAAGAAAAAAAAAAAAAAGAAAAAAGAAAAAAGAATTAAACGGAGAAGAAGAAGAAGAAGAAAATAGAAGGGGGAAAAGTAATATTGCAAACAGGTATGGACGTTTATATCGGGTAATTTTCCATAAATTTCTGATCGAAATAAGAGAATTACGTGAGAATTACGTCAGCTTGATTTTATATCCTTTTAAAGTAACAAAACAACACTGACACGTAGTTAAATACAGAGAGAGAGAGAGAGAGAGAGAGAGAGAGAGAGAGAGGGAGAGAGAGAGAGAGAGTACTATCGCTTTTAATAATCTAATAGCATAGTTTTTAATGTATCCACGAAACGATAATACAGATTCGAATGAAATTTTAAATAACAAAATTCATTGCGTAGAATTTCAACTCGATTAGAGATTTAAATCTAAGGGTTTAAATGTAAAAGAAAAAAATACGTACGTAATATAGTTGAATAAAATGAGCATAAGGGACGAATTGGTTCAGAAAAGGTGCGGATACCCTTTCTCGTAACGCTTGGCTTTGCCGGAGTCGTAAAGATAATGGAGAACGCGTTGTACGCCGGTCGTTGGCTAAATAGCGTGTAATAGCAAATCGTGGCTACTACTATAGCGGATGGGACGCACTTTATTCCCTGGTCTCTCCGTTCTCGCGGCCTTTAAACAACAACAAAGTGTCGCTCATTAATATCGCGCTCACGATCGCGATCGGTTCGTATGGCTCTCTCGTATCGTTCGAACACGTCTCTTACATTTTATCGATCGATATTTCGAACGTTTATCCTATTCACGACACCGATGTTTCTACAGCCTCTTATAATTTTCCGGAGTTTCGTGAACTTACTTCCTGAAAAGAGAAATACAAATTCAAAAACATTCGATACGCGTTTCTATGTTATACGAAGAGAGAGAGAAAGAGGGAGAGAGAGAGAGAGAGAGAGAGACATGGAGAGATAGAAGGTAGAAGAGAGAGAACAAATTTTTCCTATCGGAGATAAATTGATACCTTTAACGATCTAACGCACGTAGGTAGGATTTATTCATAGACATAGAGTATTGAATCGTCAAAGATCGATATATTGGGATGGTTGCGACGCGTCGAGATCACCAATCCGCGAATCGTCCAAGCGAATGAACCCGTCTATGTATTTGTCCAACTAAAATGTATGATGGTATGAGAGTAGGCAGAATATATCATCGTGGGACTAATTTCCGCGATAAATATTTTACGGTCGACCATTACGCGGTGGCGGCCGCGTGTTCGTAGCATATAAACTATGAATGACCATGGTGGTTGTAACGTCGGCAGGGTGGAAAGTGCATTTGGTGGTAGTTGTGATGGCGATGGTGGTGATCGTGCAGAGGGTGCGAAGAGGGAAAGGCTTTGCGTTCGTAAAATTCGCGCGTACGCTATTATACGATTTGTGCGGAGCGCGAGAGTCCCTCATTAAAATCCGTTTTAGGTACGGGATCGTTGTTGCACCAGGGTCACCCTTCTCTAGCTTGGCGCAACTCGTCGAGTTATCCCTCGAGAATGGCCTAAACGCGATAATCGTGTACACAGCCGGAACTATTCCTTTCTCATTAATCCAACAAATTTGATGTACCTCCCCCCACTCGATAACCTGACTTACTGACTGACTGACTATCTTGTGTAGACAGCTATATCTATTATCTTTTTTTTTTTCTCTCTTGTTTTTTTTTTTTTCTTTTTTTTTCCGTTTTCTTTTATCTTTTTTCTCTTCGATCCTTTTCATATATTTATCCCATTTTGCCTGTTATATACATAGGTCGATTCATGTGTAAAAAAAAAAAAAAAAAAAAGGGAATAAAGAAAAATAGCCTCTATCTATCTAACCGCCTACCCAGCTAAACTTTTTCTCTTTCTCTCTCTCTCTTTCTCTCTCTCTCTCTCTCTCTCTTTCTCTCTCTCTCTCTTCTTTTTCTTCTTTTGAAAATAAAAGAATCGAGCCAAAAGGGAGGCTTTAGCCTTAATGTATTCCACTTCTAATATACCGTCGGACTCTTTGATGACAGGTGAATTCACGTGTAATGCCGAAAGAGGGAACAAGAAAGGTGCCGTTATAAGCCGACGAATGCATGGCCACTCTTGTGTGCTTATCGGGCATGCTGAGAAAGGAGCGGCATTTGAAGTCAGATTAGCGCGACGAATCGCGCGGTTCATTGACTGCTCAGCTGTTCACTCTGTGCGCAGGTGTCACATATATACCGGCCAATATTGACGTCCAGAATCGAGTAATATTTAATTCAATTAACGATTAACTACCATGGAATAAAAGAAGAAGAAGAAAAAAAAAAAAGAAAAAAAGAAAAAGAAGAAGAAAAAATAAAAAAATTCTCTGCTTCCTTCTCCCCTTTTCTTTTCCTTCATTTTCTGTTTCTACATGTATATATATGTATATTTCTTTTTTCTCATAATATAAATATATATATATATATATATATATATATATATATATATTTTTTTTTTTTTTTTTTCTCCTCTTTTCTTGTTTTTCTCCGATCTCTTTTCATCTTTCCTTTTCTCTTTTCTTTTCGTTCTCTCTTTACACTGACAAGAACAGTAATAGTGCCGTTGGCATCGTCACGCAGGCAGATTACGCGCCGCTAATTACGTGGCAATGCACTCGACGCCCGAATAACGTCCGTTTAAATTAGACTAACGGCCGCGATGTCGGACAGCTGGACTGTTCCTAAAAACAGACGGTTTCTCTCGAGCAATCGGAAATTAAAAGAAAAGAAGAAGAAGAAGAAGAAGAAGAAGAAGAAGGAGGAGGGGAAGGAGAAGGAGGAGGAGGAGGAGGAGGAGAAAAAGGAGAAGGAGGAGAAGGAGGAAAATGATCGCAACGTAGTACGTTGAGCGCTATATCATCTTGGTCTCTTGCAATAGCATCAAAGTGAAAACGTTAATTTATGATCCTTGGTCGGTAAAGGTCCTTGGTTGGAAAAAAGAATATGAGAGATAGGTAAGTGAGCACGTTTGCCGTTCACTTGAAAGGAAGAATTCAGGAAGCGTCATAGGAACGAGCTTTATGTCGTTTTGCGAGGGATGCAAGGGGAAAGGGGCAGAAGAGGGGGGGGGGGGAGCGGACGGAGGATGGGCGGGACGAAAATGAACGTTGTCGCGAGTTTTAAGGGGAGAAAAAAAGAGAGATAGAGAGAGAGAGAGAGAGAAAAAAAAAAGAAGAAAAAGGAAACAAATAAACAAAATAAAAACGAAAGAGAGAAATATTCGCAATAAAATAGGAGAATGTTGCTAAGGAAGAAAAAAAAGAAAAGAACAAGACACGTTTTCTCATCTTATCGTAGACGAAAACGAGAAAGAAGATCGTAATAATAATAATAATAATGATAATAATAATAATAATAATAAGAAGAAGAAGAAGAAGAAGAAGAAGAAGAAAGGAAGGAGGCTACAATCGGATGAAACAGTAATTGAGTTCTTACTGCCGCGCTTTGCTCACAATCGAGTGGCGAAACTTCTTCTTCTTCTTCTTCTTCTTTGTCTTCTTCGTCTCTCGTCTTCTTCTTCCTCTTCCTCCTTTCGCTTCCTGCCACGCTTCTTAGAACAATATTATTAACGCGTCTTCTACGTCCCTGTTGCATCCCGCAGCTGCGTCCAATTCTCTATGTAATTAATCGTTCGAGGAAAAACGCGGTACGGATTCTCCGCGCGTAAACGATCGATTGATTAAAATCGACTTCGAGATTTGTAGAAGAATATTTTTCTATCATTCTTTCTCTCTCTCTCTTTCTCTTTCTCTGTCTCTCTCTCTCTCTCTCTCTCTCTCTCTCTTTCTCTCTCTATCTATCTCTTTCTGGTTCAGTATTTTCTCTTCTCTGACTAGTACGCGAGAACGGACTTTCGAATCGACGATGTACGATCGGAAAGCGTCGTTGAAGCGGAACACGCTCTCGACTAGTGCACAGCCGGTGATACGTTGGTGGATGAAGGGGGAGGAGTGTATCGAACGATATCTCGCATCGACATCGATCAATTTCTCGCCAGCGAATAATGGCCGTACGTGGTGAGCGAGTAACGAGACTGACGCAATTTCATCGTTGCGTAGAAAGAGACAAACAGACAAACAGACAGACAGAGAGACAGATAGACAGACAGACAGAGAGAAAGAGAGAGAGAGAGAGAAATCGCGCGCGCGTACGCGTTTGTGAATGTGTGTGTGTGTGTGTGTGTGTGTATGTGTGTATTTTGCCCTCACTCGGCACGATCGCTCCACGTGGGTGTATAATCGCAGTGGCTCTTGTCGGGAGGAACGCTTGAACTTGACTCACGAAAACAGGAAATCTAGCCGGTGATTTTGTGTCACGGTCGTGCTTCAAGTTCTACTCTTTCTATTCTACGATCTTTCTTCATGCATACATTTTCTTACCTATCGTGTTTATTTTAATATCATCGAATGAATATATCAGAATAATCATTCGGTATTAAAATATCGAATTATATTTACACTATATATATATATATATATATATATATATATATATATATATATATATGTATATACGTATGTACACACCTAATAAAAAATGTATATTATTTATTTATAATATATATATATATATAAATATAGCTAATAGAAATATACCTAATGAAAGTATATATATTATCGAAAGCTAACGAAGTAAATGACAAAATGTTATAAAAGCTAGTCAGAGCTAAGAGAAGTTTTAAAGTGTAACTGGAGCAAGCGTTATTAAATATGTTCTTTGGTGAGGTAAAGGGAACGAAGCCCCAGGGTCGCACCTGCGGGTGGCTTCTTCCCCCGGACGGCTCGGTTGGTAAAGCAGGGATTACTTCGTGTAAGAGCCTCTGGAGCAGCAGGCCTCGCGCACGGGCGAGCTTACTCGAGCAGGGCTTCGCGCCTCATCGTCTGGAAAATGGCTTACTGCTTACATTTACCTACACCCCCTACATCCTCCTCAACACGGCCCTTTCTGTATTCCGACTCACCCTCGATCGCTCTCAGCATCTTCCATTCTACCCTCGAAACGTTCACGGTCGTGGTCTCGTCCTTAAACCTCGTCCGAATAATTTGCGAAGGCAATTGCGAATACAATACTTTCATTCTCTCTTATCTGACGATTATCGTGGCAATGAAAGGGAAAGGAAGAAGAGAGAGAGAGAGAGAGAGAGAGAGAGAGAGAGAGAGAGAGAAAACAAAATAAAAAACAAGTCAACACGATTCAGAACATTATACGGACGCATTAATAATGAAAAGAAAAAAATAATTGACGACCACATGTTGATACCGTCAATGATAAGAATTCGATCTTTTGATCATTATCGTTCGTAATCTAACCCCTCAAAGCGTTCACCTAATTGCGTATGACGTGTAAGAAAATAATTTATTTCCACGTACTGAATTATCGTATTACAATACGAATGAATGGAATTATTACTTTTAACGAAATAACATTAAAATCCTGACGAAAATCTATAGTTCGCGGTATCTTCAAAAGAAAAGAAAAAAAAAAAGGAAGAAAAAAAAGAAGAAGAGGAAGAAAAAGGAAAAAGGGAACCAAAAAATTTTCGACATTAGCCGATATCGTAAGCAACGAACCAGACCGAATAAGGGGCTGCATGATTTATGCCGACTGGCTCGTAAGGAAGCATACCGGAAGCAGGGAGTATTGGACTTCCTATTCCCTCAGGAAGACCGATCGGTCTCTTCCTTAACT
>NC_062203.1:1387500-1402500 GCF_912470025.1 Vespa velutina | reverse complement strand
CTCGTCTCCTTTTACGGCCATTCTGTTCGCAAGCACATCTCTCTTTCTTGCTTCTATCATCGCTACCATCACGCTCGCTCGCGTCCACCGCGAGTTTGCGAGGCGAGAAAATGAGCAGGGAGCCGTGTATTCGACACGGTGCTTCCGGCCGCAACGGAGATCTATGTTCCGGACTGTTTTATGCTTCTCGCCGCGTTGCGAAAGGCCCGTCGTTAATCGACGCGCCACGGAAACTACGGCGTGAATTCTCGACGGCCTCGCCACGAGAAAATCGATCCTTCCGTAATTTAACCGGCCAACATTTATGTACTTTTCAAACGTTGAAAGGTTAAAGAATAAAAGAAGAAGAAGGAGAAGAAGAAGAAGAAGAAGAAAAAAACAAGAGAAAAAAGCGAAGAAGAAGAAGAAGCAAAAAAAAAGTAAGGTGTAGAAGGCCAAGTTAATCGAACGATTGGATCGAGTTCTCTTAATTATTATATTGAGCTCCGTTTAAACCGTTAAGTAATTGACAAGATCATTCTCATTTAATACACGACGAAATTGAGCCAAAAATTTTGCCCTTTAAAGCTTATCTAATCCTCCTTCCCCCCTCCCCCCACCACCCTTTATAGATTTATCGTAGATGCTTTTCAACAATGGATAAAGATATCTTTTCAGTAATAACTTTCTTCGATGTTTCCGGCATAGAACGAAAACAAAGCGTTACTCGATAGCTCTAAGTACGTCGTCCACGAGGCAGTACCTTGGTTAACGATCGTCCATTCGAGATAAAACCTCTTTACTTCCCCACCTCAAAAACCCCCCTCGCTATACTTCTACTACGCTCCTCTCCGACGCGCTCTGCTAATTACGCGGGAATTAATTATAAGCGCATTACGCTCGAACACTTTTTCTTCTTCTTCTTCTTCTTCTTCTTCTTCTTTTTCGTTTCCTTTTTCTCTCTTTCTTTATTTCTTTCTTTCTTTCTTTTTACCTCTTTTACTATCTCGTCGCTTGTTTTTTCAATATCGACCACCTCTCCTTATGCTTACATTCAACTATCGAACCGGAATCGAGTGCGCTTTCGAATGAAAAGAAAAGAAAAAAAAAAAAAAAAAAAAAAAACAACAAGAAAAAAAAAATAATCACGAGACAACTCATTTTCGATGCAGCTAATTGCATAACGTTATACGAACCATTGAGAATTGCAATGACGTAACTAGTTCGTACCGAAGTAATTATCATATCATTGAGAAAATAATTTTCTACTTGTAAATATTTAAAATGTTATAGAATTGTCATAGTTTTACTTTTATATAAAAGTAGAAAGAAAAAGTGAAAATAAAAAAAATGCAAAGGACTCGTAACTCGTTATTTTCTCTCTCTCTCTCTCTCTCTCTCTCTCTTTATTTATCTCTTTCGTTTTGTCTCGTCTCATCTCTTGCACGTTTACGTAATCATAAAGACAGGATCTGCAAAAGGATCTACACGTAGAATCTTTTTACGTTCGACTAAGCGCTTTTAAACGATACAAATCGCAATTGATTAATGCAAACGATGACTATTCACTTGTTTATCATTTCAATTGTAAAATCGAACATTGCAAACGAACAAAAGACATTTTTATTTCGTACTCGTCGAAGGATAAAAAAAGAAATTTTATCTATCATTTTACCGGCAAAGTATAATAATTATAATGTCGTTTATACCAATTTCGCATGGGTACGACTTGTTTATAATCGAGAAGCATCTGGAACACTATGCCGATTATAACGTATGAAACATTAAATGCGGGCGTTTGAGTTTCTCTCCCAGTTCTACCTACCAGCACTCGAAGACGACTTTCCTTCCAATTTTTCCGCGTTATCGTAATTTCGATCGACGATTATGCGGGCGTATCGTAGCGGCGAACATACTAGTAACCGTTTGACGTATCTATCTACATAATCGATCGTTCTCTCTAAGTCTCCGTCTTTGTCTATTTAGCTGACGTAATGAGACATCTTGCAAATATATTCTCCCAAGGATATATACACGAGTTACGAGATATAGAGACGGATAAGACATGGATTAATAAGAGGTTCGAGGAACTCGCTAATTAACGTAGATACGGGGAGAGGAGAGGGGGGGAACTAACAAACGTTTATCAAGACTTTTTTTTTTTAATTCTATCATTGAATTATATTAGTATCTACTTACCTATATATAAAGAAATTATTCTTTAATATATATCATAATAATGATACCCATTTGTATCGATCAAGATTATTTACAATGAAAAATTCCGTACGAACTGTAAAATATTTATATCTTAAAATATGTCACTGTTTTTTTTTTTCTTTTTCTCTTCTTCTTCTTTTTCGTTTTCTCTCTCTCTCTCTCTCTCTTTATCTCTTTTCTTTTTTCTTCTCTTTTTTCTTCCCTTTTTTTTCTTTCTTTTTTTTTTCTTTTTTTTTTTTTTTTTTTTTACTTTCGAGCGTAGCGTTAAAAGGGAAAAGAACGAAGAGGAAAGAAGGAGCAAAGAGATTGTGCCAAGATAACTTGCTCGACGCCGTCAAAACTGGTAGGCCTTGAGAAATTATGCGAACTATTCTTGCCAGTTTGTCCGCCGTGAATTTACGAACGTCGCGTTGACGCCGGCCAGCCAACAGGATCTACCCTGGGCGTGACCGTGGATCGAGAAAGCTTCGGCTGAATCGAGATGGATCACCGAAGATTATCGATCCTGTCCACTGGACGGCCTCTCCTCTCCCCTCTCCTCTTCCACGAATCTTTAAACTTTCTTTCTCTCTCTTTCTCTCGTTCATCGGCCTTTTTACTACCGATCGGAACTGGTAAGTACTAAAGAGATCTAAAATTTATGTTCTGCATAATTTTAGATTTTCATGTTAATTTTGAAACATTTTCTCGAAGAAGAATTACGGGGAGAAATACATGAGGAGTACACACAGTTGACGTACGACGAAAGATTAAGCGCGCGAGGCACGTTGTCTCCTTAATCGATTCATTAAACTTCGATCCTCGTCGGAATTTGAATTTGTCGCGGGGCTTGACCTTGGCCGGACATCGAAAGCTGAGCGACCTTACAAGGACATCGTCATCGTCACCATTGCGAACGATGACGATGACGATGACGATGACGACGATGACGACGACGACGACGACGACGACAACTATGATAATGATCATAATGTTGATGCTTGTGTTCTCCGATGTTGAACGATTTACCATAAGATATAATTATGTTGCACAGTCAAAGAGAGAGAGAGAGAGAGAGACGATATTGCGAGTTATTTCCATGCTTGAAAAAATTCGCCAAGGTAACGCCGAGAGTCGATTATTACAGTTCGTTTATATTCCGACACGCAAGTCATCTAGATTATATTATTAATTACCAAAGGTCCGATCGATCGAGAGTTAACATCGGGCAAAGAGAGAAAGAGATATGTCCTGGCAGCGATTCTTGTTCGCAATAAATGCCCTAAACGTTGTAGCGAACCCAAAACCATTGGTTATTCCTCGCGCGAAGCCCCGTCGACAAAGGGAATCGCCTCATGAAATATTACGCGAGTCGAATATACGGGTGGCGGGCTCTCCCTTTGATCAGCACTCGAGAAAATCGTTCGTTCTACTCTCTCTCTCTCTCTCTCTCTCTCTCTCTCTCTCTCTCTCTCTCTCTCTCTCTCTCTCTCTCTCAAGGGACAGGTGGACCATGCAGCGTGCCGATGCAACGTTATATTGATTCGATAAGTTCGCTTCATCTCTTATCTCCACTCCACCCGCGCATTTCTTTGTATACATGTACACACACATACATACATACATACATACATGTGTGTGTGTGCGTGTGTATGTGTATCTATATATACATATATTTTTTTTATACTTATAGAAAGCAGGCACCAGCGTAATAAATATTCCTTCTCTCTTTCTCTCCGTCTATCTCTTTCGCGGCCTTTGGCCGGACGATGGTCATACCTTATGTATGACGCGCCACCATCATCCGCAGGGTGGATAGTCCTTTCGTTTGGTATTCGGTGCTGCCCGCTCGGCACTTTCGTACGGATCTGCCCTGGGATATGCACACACGTTCACACAGGCATACGTAGGTATATGTGCGCGGCCAAGAAGCCATTCTCATTCTCTCTCTCTCTCTCTCTCTCTCTTTCTCTCTCTCCTTCTCTCTGTCCATCCTTTTCTACGTGGTCCATAGCATGTTTCACGTAAATAAGTACGTGCCATGAAACGAAGAAGAAAAATGCCGTTTTCACGACGAATACCGAGTTCTCTGTTAACTTTCGAGAGCCAGGATCCACCTGCAAAAATTCTTTCCAAGAGTATATTTTATCTTTTTTTTTTCTTTTTTCTTCTTCTTCTTCTTCTTCTTATTCTTTTACTCTTTTCTTTTCTTAACCATAACAAGGAAAAAAAATCGATCGATCCAATAAGATAGTTTCCGATAACAAGAAGAAAGAGAAAGAGAAAACAAAAGAGACAGAGATAGAGATAGATAGAGATAGGGAGAGGGGGAGAGAGAGAAAGAGAGAGAGAGAGAGAGAGAGAGAGAGAGATAAAATTGTGCTTCCGCTGCAAATGATACAAGTCATCCTAACGAATGAAGCAACGATGCATTTTTCTAAGGTGTGTCTTCTCGCTATCTCGCTCGAGTTTATCGTACGGCGTACGATGTAAACGAACGTAGGATGAAAAGAAATGTGTAGAACTAAATGGACGCGGGGGAGGGCCGGGTGAAAGGGATGGGGTGGAGTGTAGCGAAGGCGAGTGGGGAGATGGGTAGGTGAGGTGGGGGAAATCAAGAAAGAAATAAAAATGAGTTTAAAACGTAGCGGAACGATTCCAATGGCGAGGATAGTTTCCTAAAGACGGATGGCGACCGGGGAGTCATGATCGGCGAAAGTTATGCGACTTTTCTTGCTAGCGGTCTCGCTCTTCGCTCGGATATTATACCCTTGTAAGCGCGGCTATTCGCGAATGCCACTCAGAGAGAGAGAGAGAGAGAGAGAGAGAGAGAGAGAGAGAGAGAGAGAATAGAGGATATCTCTTATAGTAGGATACGTGCGAGCATCCGGCAGATCCTCAAATATGTCCAATTAGCTCGGACTGACATAATAAGTAGATAAACAACTGGAGATCCTCTCACGCGGTGAGATCAGAGACTCGCGCTTTTTCGGATCCTCCCTTGCGTTCAGGATTGCAAGCGATAGCACTTTAGCGGACGATTTTAGTCAAGATCGTTTTGGCTTTTTCGCGATGATGCGTCGAGAGAGAGAGAGAGATAGAGATAGATAGATAGATAGATAGAGAGAGAGAGAGAGAGAGAGAGAGAGAGAGAAAGAAGGAAAGAACCCCAGAGCTCTAAAAGGGGATGCTGTAAAGCGGTCCATCGTGGGAAGAATTTTCGGTCAACTTTCGAACGGATGATCGAACAACGAGTTAAGAAATTTTTATTGAAATCCAATTTGCGACGATTCATTCGTCTAATTCGCTAAAACCCAATGAAACAATCCTAATCTAAATATATCGATATCTTAATTTTTATTCATTTTTTATTTCACTTTTGTTATATCGTACGAACGACGTTTAAACGTATTACATGTGTCCTAATAATTTCTAATAGGAACGAAGTATCTCAGAGAGGACGATACAATCGTTGGTTAAAAGAAGTAGAGCCCATGGAATCGAGTTAACATCGGTAATACGCGAATCTCTCGTCGATCCGCGCGTCCCGTCGCGTTTCGATGGTCCTCACGAGAGGAGAATATTAATGCTTTCCACTCCTGTCCATTACGAAGGCCCCCTTTGCTTTGCTCGACTCGACTCGACTTGATTCTACTCTATTCTATTCTCTACTCTATTCTACTCGACTCGACTCGACTCGACTCGACTCAACTCGACTCGAATCGCGCTGGCACCCTGCGATCTAATACGAACGTAGATTTAATAATGGTATGGCTAGAGGATTTCGAGCTAACGCGTTGCAATTTTTTCGAGAGTCGAAAAGGAGAGATGGGTAAGGGAGAAATGGAGAAGACGCTTCTTTCGTAAAAGGGGGGGGGGCAAGGTTGAGGGAGAGATAGAGAAGCGTGGAAGGACTGCTTCTGCTCGAACGAACGCGTACGTGCGTAGCACGTGTGAACAGCTTCGAGAGTCTCTACCCTTCTTACCCTACCTTCCCTCATCCCCCCCTACGCCGCGAAAAGCATCCCTTCGAGCACGTAATCTATTTGTCCGGACGACCGCAACGCGTGCAACTTTGTTCAACGAAGATAACGAGAATTTCTCTCTCTCTCTCTCTCTCTCTCTCTCTCTCTCTCTTCTTCTTCTTCTTTATCTTCCTTCTAGATTTAATCACCGATTCTTGTTTTGACAAGGATTACGATTCAATTAGAATCGCGAAATAAAGTATAGAGAATCGAATGCGAATTAACTTAACGAAATGAAAAAAAAAGAAAATAAATAAAAAAAAAAAAAGAAAAAAAAAAGAAGAAAAAAAAAGTAAAAAGAAGGAAAGGAAAGAAAAGAAAAAAACAGATTGAAGAAAATGAGAATAGAAGAAGCTATCGTAGAGAAGTCGCAGTGGCAGTCCGTTCGTTCCCATCGGTTCGCGGAATAACGAGCTATAAAAGGCGTCGCTTTTACTGCTTCCAGGACCGAAAACGCATTAAAGACGGCCCCCGACCATCCGGCCATCGACGAAGAAAGAAGAAGAGAGAGAGAGAAAGAGAAAGATAGACAGAGATAGATAGAGAGAGTAAGAGAGAGAGAGAGAGAGACAGAGAGAACTTGCTGTGGCCGATGCGTTTGCCGAACGATGTATATAGAAAAGGATGCAACACGAGCCACTGCTAGCCTGTTTATACGTACACGTCGAGACACGACGAATTTGCATTCTAATTATTGCACGATCCAGCGAGAAACGCATCTTGATCCTCTTCCTCGTAGTCCGTCGTCATTGTCGTTGTCATTATAGACTTCTCTTTTTTTAGCAAAAAAATTTCAAACGATATCCCCGGCGTTTACTTCGCCGAAACAGAATGGTATCTACTAAATCAATGGATATATATATATATATATACATATAATCAATGGATATATCTATAAAAATTTCAAAGTCTATTTTGAAATGACAAAACTTTGTCCTATCCCGCAAAATGTTAGAAATGTTAGGGAAGATAATTAAAGGAGAGAAAGAAATTCGCGGTTATCGACTAATTAATCCAATTAAGAAGGGACTCTTAATGATATAGTTCTCTTCTGGCATTAAATATTTCGTTTATCTTTATCGTAAACGTTTGGCATTAAACGCGAGTGTAAAAATGAAAAGAAAAAAGGAAAAAAAAGGAAAGAAAGAAAAAGAAAAAAAAAAAAAAAGAGAGAAGAAAAAATCGTGATCGTAAAGCGAGAAAAGTTTCTCTTTTATCCTGTTGCTTCGTGTGCAAGGCGTTAATTTGTACGTACTCACAATGTAATCATTGAAAATTATTGAGACCGCGATCGCACGGCATTTGCATTCTAATTACCAAGTTAAACGTGCACGCTCGTAACGCGTTCTTCGCTAGTCCCCGCGCGGAGGGTAGTGCAAAGAAGTGTCAAGAAAGTTCTTCATGGGAAGGATCGTAAAATGAGCGACGGAAATGACACCCTTTTTCGGGATAAACACCCATGTTTATCTTATCTGCGGTGGTCCTTTCGAAAAATCCTTTCCTTTTTAAGCAAGACCCAGATCAATCTAAATACACATTTCGTAATTCGTCCTTGTTCTTTTCATTTTTGTTTTTGTTTTTCTTTTTATATATATATATATATATATATATATATATATATATATATATATATATACAGTAGATACACAACACTTTAGATATCGGTAGGTCTTATATTTTTAATGAAACAACACCATACATTCTACGTTGTAAAAAAAATATATATATATTTTTTTTTCTTTCTTTCTCATTTAGGAAGGAACCACTTGTTCGATGTTACCATAAGAGAGAATTTTAGGAGAACGGAACAGTGTTAGTGAAGGGAATGGTTTTCGTAGTATGAGAAAAAGGAGGATGAGGAGGAGGAGGAAGAGGATAGAGGTTCCTTCGAATCCTAGGAGAATGCTGACCATAAGCGACACTCGCGCTCCAGGCGTTAATGAATACCGAGCGCTGTGACCGGTAATTAGGTTTAAACGGCGACCAACGTCGGACGCGCCACATGGCAAACGTATTTTGAACGAAGGAGAGTAGAACTACTATTCACACGTATTGGTTGCCCCGAGAGAAAAGGAAAGGGGGATACACAATGGTAAACATTATGTACAAGAAAGAGAACGAGCGAGAGAGATAGAAATATAGATAGAGATAGAGGTAGAGAGAAAGAGAAAGCGAGAGAGAAATATTTAATTCGATCGATGATCTTAAAAAGGAAGAAAAAAAAGAAAAATCGAAGGTTAATGCAATTTATTAAAATAACCATTAACAATTGCGTTTCATCTCTTATCTGAAATTGTCTCAATGTCGATTTTAATCGATTCCAATATAGGAAATAACTCCGGGCAAACTCGTTAACTATCATAGATTTTCTAAAGATTAGAGATTAGAGATTCAGTAAAAATGGACGAACCAGCCTCCCACGCGAACGTACCCGTTGCGTAGATTTAATTCCACGTTTCGTATCCTGCGAGATTAGCCACAGCGGGGAGTATACTCGCAACATTCGCCTCGCACCGCGGTGCAAACTAATATAATACATATACATGCATATGTATATACATGCATATTTATACGGGCGATCTATACGGGTCTCCTACCGTTTATATACCTACTAATCGCATCGTTAACGATTTCACGTAGGCTTCGTTGGAATCCATTGCGAGAATAAACGAGACGTTTTCCCTCGGATATTGTTATCGTTATCACATCTTTCATATTTCGTACCTCATTTATTATTATTAAATTTTCTATCTTTACCTTTCAAAAAATTAAAATATTTCACTTCAGCCTCGTCGAACTACTTAAAAGAGGATAAAGGAAGAAAAAAAGAAAAAAAAAAAAAGAAAAGAAAAGAAAAGAAAAGAAGAAGCAGAAGATGAAGAAAAAAAAAAGAGACAGAAGAAAAGGAAAAAAGAAAAAATCAAATCGTTCCTTTAAATAGGAATGATACCCGTCAAGATCTTTCACGCGATTTAATTAACTCGATTAAAGTCGAACGAGTAATATCTAACCGAGAGAAGAAACGAAAGAGTAAGAGCTCAGTTGCGTCTTCGTTCGAGAAAATCTCAGAGTCGTTCGGTCGTTCGAGCGAACAACGTTGGTCTTTGTCGTTAAAATAGTTGAGAGCATGCAACGAGAAGAAACAATTCAATGCCTGGTTGAACCACCAACCAACCGACCGACCGACCGATCATATACGACCAACCGTACGACCAATCCACCAACCAACCGACCGACCGACCGACCGACCGACCGATCGACTATTGCTATAATTACCAACCGATTATACGATTATCTCTTTCCGTGCGATTACCGGCTTTCGAGATCGTAGATACGTTAAGAGAAACTATTAACTTTGCGACGTTGGAAATCTCGTAACATCGATCTTATCGTCGATTTAAATCGTGAATGTCCCTATACAGAACATTGTACTTACATTTATTATTCAAGGATTTTTCCATACCTACATACATACATATATATATATATATATATATATATATATATATAGATATATATATAGATATATATATATATAGATATGTATGTACGTATCGTATCTAGAAATATGCACCTTAGTGTTATCTGGGAACATTGAAATCTTTCATTTTGTTTACATTATTTACAATCTCTCTCTCTCTCTCTCTCTCTCTCTCATTTCTTCCTCTTTCGCTTTTCCTTTTGCCTACGTACAAAAAGTAAACGAGGATGATGAAAAAGAAAGAAAAAAAGGAAGAAAGAAAGAAAGAACAAAAAGGAAAAATAAACGAATAAAACAGAGAGAAAGAGAGAGAGAGAGAGAGAGAGAGAGAGAGAGAGAAGAAGGAATGTCCGGCACGTTTACTTCAAACGGAAATGAAATTTGTCGATAGCCATCCAGAGAGAACCACTGCAAAGTATGCGTTCACTCTGTTCTATGAAGGCGTGTATGTACTCACACCCGGGAGTAAATATCGTTGATCTCGAGCGCGCGTTCGCTCGTTCGCTCGTTCGCTCGCTCGCTCGCTCGCTCGCTCGCTCGTACACATAACACGCACGCGAACGCTCGGACATTCGAGCGTGTCGATTAAATCGTTCCTTCGTCCAACGAGTTTTCTACGGGCGACCGGGTAACCGGGCGGCGGCGGCGGCGGCGGCGAATACTCCGCGCGAGAGGACAAGTGTAACGAACCGCACCGTTAATTACGATCATTAACTGTACATACGCTCTCGTTGTACAGATTTCCTTGACGCGTACGCGCGTTGAAATGGACTATCGGACTTACCAACAAAGTTGCAATAATAGAGTATAAGTAAGTGCAATTGGAATTAGACAGTATGAATCATAATATCCATCCATGAACCCATAGGCCACCATCCTATATCCTAACTTACCCATGGCGTCTGAAACAAAAGAAAAGAGAAAATAATTATATATAATTAATTCAATTATATCAATCGATAATTCGAATAAAACATTTACAATAAATATTTTTCCTTGATAATATTAATTCATTGTTTCGTTATTAACGATAATTGCAAACGAGTTGAAAGGTATCCCCTTTTTTAGTTCATTACGTCATCAAAGAGACATCTCACATTTTTCTCCCTACCTCCCACCCCTCCCCCAACTCTCTCCGTACTCCGCCCTTTCCGTTCTTCCGACCTCGAAAAACATACCGCAATGACTTCATGCCGGGTTAAAAAGCGCGAATGGCACGCGAGATTCCACAAAGTAATTGCCTCATTCAGGCGCTAAATAGGTGCGTTTCGATTAGAAAAAAATTTACTTCGCCTTCTCCGCTTGAAGTTTCATCTATCAAATTCTTAAACCGAGATTCTTCGTTTCTCTCTCTCTCCCTCTCTCTTTTTTTCTCTCTCTATTGTTCCATGGATTCCGATCATTTTTCATTTTCTTTAGAAAGCGATTTTTGGTTTTTTTTTTTTTTTTTTTTTTTTTGTAAAAACGTGCGTAAAAAAGTAAAAGAAAAAAGAGAGAGAGAGAGAGAGAAAAGAGAGAAAGCAAAAAAAAAACTCCGAGAAAGGCCATATATTTCATGGACGAACGACGTCGATCGGTTTGCCGGTCGGTGACACGTCGCTTTTATATAATCTGAAAGCTTAAATGGTCACTCATAATTCCTCGAGATAATCTCTGCGTGGGCTAGACACGCGGACACCGAGCTCCTATCTCCGCCACCTTCGTCTATCTCTATTTATTATTCCTAGGCGCGACCAAGAGATAACATAAACGATTCACATAACGCGTCCTTTTATATTTCGCGCACTACTTCCCATGTGAATGTTGGAGAGTGTCGAGAAAGATGATGATAGTATGTGAAACTTTAATTGGAAATAAATTCTTATAGGAATATAATTATTAATAATAATAATAAAAAAAAAGTAATAATAATAATAATAATAATAATAATAATAATGAAAATATTTTACCTGAGCGAAATCGATCAACCATCTAATTATTATTGATTGTACGCTATCATAGTACTTAACGAGAGAACGCATTCGATCGAATCTACATAAATAGTCAGGTACTTACAAAAAAAAAAAAAAAAAAAAAAAAAAAAAAAAAAAAAAAAAAAAAAAAAAAAAAAAAAAAGAAAAAAGACAAAAAAAAAGAAAGAAAGAAAAGAAAGGAAAAGAGCAAGATATAGATGACGTAGCGTCTTCTTCTGATTAAATTAACGACTCGAACCACTTCGATTCTCATATCGATTCTATTGAAAAAAGGAGGAGAGACAGGGAAAAGGAGGAAGAGGGAATAGAGCAAAAGCTGCCGTTTCAAGATTTTTCGCACGCTCGATCCTCTTCCACGGCTCGTTGCTTTCGAGTCGACGAGTCGTCTACTCGTGTACGAACTGACTGACCCATTAGCGCCTTAGCTGCCGATCGACACGGCAAATCGATCGATAAAAGCACCGGCGAATGCTTCCTGCCTTATAGAGCAAGAAGGATCCCTTCATCTTTTTCTTCTTCTTCTTCTTCTTCTTCATCTTCTTCTTCATCATCTTCGTCTTCCTTTCCTTCTTATACCTTGAATTTTCTTATTTCTAACTAATACGACTCATTCAGAGTCAATTTTAATTCCACTAGCTTACAACGAATGCAATGCTGTGAGCTGCTTTCGTAATATTCAACCTACCCACCTGTTGGAACGACGATAATCGAATTCGAAATAAGCTAAGGCAAATTGCGTTTAGATCATACGTTAGTTCAATTTATGTGTACAACCATTTCTATCGAAATTATTATGACCGACTATATTTAACTATCCATTAAAATTAACAAGTATATATTCATAGAACTTTGAAAGAGAAAGAGAGAGAGAGAGAGAGAGAGAGAGGGAGAGGGAGAGAGAGAGAGAGAGAGAAAGAGAAGGAAATAGAGATAGAGATAGAAATAGGCAGATAAATATATAGATAAATAGAAAGGAAAAGTATATACGTATGCGTGCCAAAGATAGTAGAAAGAGCGGAGTACAAGTCCACTCCGAATATCCGAGATGGTTTCGAGCGATCTGGCCTTAATTTGTAGCACGTTCTTGCGATCGAGGGTGACGAGGTTCCCGAGAGGACGAGAAGACGGAGGAGAGTTGTATCGTCTCGTGGCGCTGCTGGTTAGTTAGCGCGACTCTAACTGCCCACTGTTTTTTTCCTTTTCTCTCTTTCGTTCTCTCTCTCTCTCTCTCTCTTTCTCTCTTTCTCTTTATCTCTTTCTCTCTCTCTCTCTCTCTCTTTCTTTCTCTCTATCTCTCTTGCTTCTTCCTCCTGCATCTTCTTCTTGCTACTCTCCGATTTTTGCCGCTAAAACATCGTCCCTAATTAATCTCTTGGCTGTTCTCTCGACGAAGGAAGGAGAGACTGCCTCACTGACTCCATGGCTAATACCGCGAGGAAACGAACGACAATGGAGTCTGACTACTACAACAACAACTACTACTACTACTAATACTATTACTATTACTAAACTAATACTACTATTATACTGTCGGACTGCCACTATGTTCAGAAAGAGAAAGAAAGAGAGAGAGAGAGAGAGAGAGATAATGGGAGAGTCCATGGAATCCGTCGAATTCGACCGCGTGGCGAGATTGAGAAAAAGCAGACTCTGACGTTTAACACCGGCCAAAAGAAGAAGCAGGAGAAGATATAGAAGATGAGGTAGAGAGGAGGAAAAGACTTGGCGGAGGATTGGAGGACTTGAGGACTACGTAGAACTCTCTTCCTAATGGGAATTTGCGAGACGTACGGAAAGGAGTTGCTCCGTTAACGTCTCACTCGTATCTACTGCCTTTCCGTTCTCAACTGGCAGGTGAACCTTAGATTAGACCTTATGGCCTCAGGTTAGTTACGATAATCGAGATAATCGACTCGACTTTCCGTCACACCGATGGATTTACGAACCGAGAGTCGAGTTTCTTGTTACGCCTCGCGTGCTTTCTTCTTTTTCTTCTTCTTCTTCTTCTTCTTCATTCTCTATACGAGCAAACACGTAAAAGTCGCTATTAGGGTCTTTCTTATTTCTGATTCGCGGGCCCCCTTTTGTCGTTGTTCAGCGTTACGGAGAAATGATTAGAATTTAAGATCCCACGGGGAAGAGATTTAGCAAATTACTCGTAACTATACACGAATTGGATCGTTGCTTAATGATGACTTCTTTTCCTTTTTTTTTCTTTCTTTTTTTTTTTCTTCTTCTTTTAAATAAACAACAACAATTACGTACTTCCTTAAATTGATTTTAGATATCTATAATATTTCCTGATTATTTTACATCGTAGATTGCTCTTATTAAAATCATTTGATCGAAGAAAAAAATAAATAAATTAAATAGAACTAGATAAATAATTTTACATTTTAATAATCTAATAATCTCTTTCTCTCTCTCTCTCTCTCTGTCTCTGTCTCTTTCAAACGAACACTTTCAATAAATCGAGGATAACGAAGTCCTGATAACGAGGTCTAATCAAGAACTCTCCAAGATCCAACACCGTCGCATGTGGGTGGCGATGGTGAACGGGAAGAACTAGAGGAGACTCTAATACGCGTAATTAATGCGATCTGGGCATCGTGTTCTATAGACCATGACAAGTGACAAGGACTGGATAAGTACCGGGGAGAGAGCGACCGAGTCTCCTTTCCGTTGCTTCGTTACTCGAGTTGCCTGTCGGTCGGTTCGATTTTTCCAATCTGCGTGTGCATCTACGAAAGTGATTCTTCTCTCTCGATTGAACTTAATTCGAAAAAGAAAAAAAGACAAAAACAAAAAGGAATAATAAAAAAGAAAATAAAAAAAAATATATATATATATATCTATATATATATATATATATATATATATAAAGAGAGAGAGAAAGAGATATAGTTTCTTTGAAAACATGAAGAACGTTGACCTTCCCGAAGGAGATAGATCGGACAAAGGAGAAAGATGAACCGCTATTCGAGGACGTGAAGTCGAAACCCGAGAGAAACTAGGTCAACTTTTTTCGTTCTTCGACCATATAGAGAAACTTAAGATATAGAAAGAGACAGAGAGAGAGAGAGAGAGAGAGAGAGAGAGAGAGAGAGAGAGGGAAAGAGAGAGAGAGAGAGAGAGAGAGAGAAGGACGATTGCGGGCGTCGATGAACAGTTAATTGGTGTTCTATGAATTTGATGGCGATTACCGCGAAACGAAGTGGCCCCAGACGGCGAGCCTTCTTCGCTTCTTGCTCGGATAGGGGAAAGAAGGGAGGGAGGGAGGTAGGGCGGAGGGTGGGGGGCAAGGGAAAAGAAGGTAGACGGGAGAGTATAT
Organism: Vespa velutina; assembly: GCF_912470025.1. Classification (NCBI taxonomy): domain Eukaryota; kingdom Metazoa; phylum Arthropoda; class Insecta; order Hymenoptera; family Vespidae; genus Vespa; species Vespa velutina. The sequence goes on along the minus strand of NC_062203.1, from coordinate 1,387,512 downwards.
CGGGAGACGGGA
>NC_062203.1:1375000-1382500 GCF_912470025.1 Vespa velutina | reverse complement strand
TCCTCGTCGCCATACTTGCTTGGATATCGTCTCGCAGGATAATCCTTTCGTCTTCTTTCTTCAGACCAGACGCCGCCACGAAACGCAGAGTATTAATAAGACTGCCGCTATCTAACGCAATTAGACGCAACGATTCTCTCTCTCTCTTTCTCTCTTTGTGTGTGTGTGTGTGTGTTGCGCACTCATCTCCTTTGCAAGCACTCTTGCTACGTGAGAAGATATCGGGAGTTCTCTTTCTCGGAAAGGAAGATCCTTTTTCTTACTATATACTATATACATTATCCTTTAGCTTACCTTCTCCTTCACTTTCTATCACGCGTATATACACATACAACATGTATATATATATATATATAATATGTTTATATATATATATATAAAGGTTTCCACATTCTCTATCTTTCTTCCACTTTGGTCAACCTTATGCGACACTATTTACGCGCGATACGTCCGATTTATTGGTCGGTCGCTTTTCTCCGGTTAATTCACCGGCTTCTTTATTATGTCCTCTTCTTTCTTTAACAGTCGTGCAAGTGCATATTTTTCACATCTCCTTCGTAGACCGATGATACTCTTTATTTTTTTCTTTCTTACACACACACATTCTTTCCCTCTCTCTCTCTCTCTCTCTCTCTCTCTTCCTATTTCTCTATCTCTATATCTTTCTCTTCTCTGTTTCTATGCAACACGCGATCATAAAGTTTGTGCCCCGAACACGACAAAGTTTATTACGATCGTCGGTAATGGATCGTTATCTAACTTCTATCCTCTTCTAACGTTTATCACAGAGAATAATGTTTCTCGTAATTAATTGCGAAATATGTTGATAGTTGGTTACCTTTGATTATTCGCATAGGATCGAAGAAAAGTTCCGCCGGAGTAAAATGCCGCCGCATATATAGATATATATATATATATATATATATACATGGGGTGTCTAAGATTTTTTTTCCTTCTTTTTTTCCTTCTTTCCTCGAACGTCAATGGTAATTAAAATCTAAAGAAAGAAGAAAAGTGGAAGGTAGCGCGGAATCGTTGCGGAACGTTGGTTCGCTTTCGAAGAGAAGAGATCATCGATTGACCGAACAGATACGATCTCTCGACGATTCCTGCACGACCTTGCAATCGCATGAGAGCCGAGGAAAACGTTAACGAGCGAGCACAGCCGGCAATTACCATACGATCATCCTTGAGAATCTCGATTTAACGAACAAACGATCTCTAGTGTACTTGGAAATCGCCATACCAACGCTAACTTATGACGGTTAGTGACCGAAAATACGATAGAGAGAAAGAGAGATAGAGATAGAGATAGATAGAGAGAGAGATAAAGAGAGAGAGAGAAAGAGATGAAAAGACTCATAGTATTCAACTGGTAGTTTAACCGATTGCTTTGTTAATACGAAGGAGAAACCTGATAAAACGATTAATAGTGAAGGTAATGTCATCGACCGATCGAATAACGATATCGAATCAGACTCCTAAGGAAATTTATTAAAATTCCTTAACGGTCGATTGATCGTTAAAATTTTATTAGAAATTACTTGTTACCTTCCGTGCCGTTAGAGACGGGAAGACAAGGGGCGGCATTAATGATGCAAACCTCGGCTTAAATACCCAAAATCCCAATCTCCGAGGCACATAAGTTATATATTACCTATGTAAGCGTTCTACTTCTCTCGGTTCTCTCTTGAATAACTAATTTAGCCAGACGCCTTTAAGGTGTTCACGAGGTACTCACGACTACTCTCCTGTGAATCGGATCATCGACCCATTACCTACCTCAAATGGTATCTAAGTTGGTGACCCACTCTCTCTCTCTCTCTCTCTCTCTCTCTCTCTCTCTCTATCGATCTATCTATCTATCTATCTATCTATCTGTCTATCTGTCTATCTTTTTCTAATGTTTCGGAGTCGTTTTATGTCGCTCGCGAAAAATCTATCTAGCGTTACGTTACTTTTTTATACTACGCGTTTTTACCAAAGTAGATACGTTTGGTCTAAGAGGAACTCGATCTCGAAACTCATGGAATTTAAGAAACGACAAATGCTAATCAGACGGCGAGACAGAGCGTTAACTGGATTGCTACTAAGCCACTTATCCGGCTTCGATCCACGATAATATATTTTATTTAACGGACCTGAAATAACGCTTTGAAAGATGTACGACGAACCGTTCACTGTTTACGGCACTAAAGCCGTAACGTTTTTTTTTTTCTCTTTTTTTATTATTTTTCTTTGTTCATTTTTGTTCATTCTTTTTCTTTCTTTCTTTCTTTCTTTCCTTCTTTTTTGCTTTTTTCTCTTGCTTTTTCTTTCCCTTCCTCTCGCACTCTCTTTCTTCTTTTCGCCTGGGATTGTTAGCGATCCCTCCGATCGGATTGAAAAATACGCGAGGAGGACACATTTTCAGTCGAAGACGAGATCCGTACCACGACGAATGGAGAAAACGAATAGAGAAAAAACTGATGACGATAAAAAAGAAAGAAGCTATGTCGAAGACGAAGACGAAGACGAAGACGAAGACGAAGACGAAGACGATGACGATGACGACGACGACGACGAAGAAGAAGAAGAAGAAAAAGATAAAGAAGAATAAAAAGAAGAAGAAGAAGAAGAAGAAAAAGAAGAAGAAAAGTACAAGAGGTATTCTAACGCATCATTACAGCAAAGCCACGACTGGAGAGCTAGTTACTCGAGGTGTCTCCTCGTAAACACTCGACATTTACATAACGAGTGACATCTGCCGAGCCAATCATATACGGATACACGCCAAGGTATATAACTGCGATACCACTTTATAATACATACGACGGTAGCATATCTTTTCTCTTTCTTTCTCTCTTTTTCTCTTTCTTTCTTTCAAGGAACCTGCTTCTAAGCCTTCACCTGGATCTATCATAAAAGTTGATCTTGAATGGATCGTCCAAAGAGGAAAAAAAAAAAGATAGAAAACTTTACGAACCTTTCCCAAAATTTATGCCATTTCTTATAATAAATTCACAAACGAAAGAATACGAAATACTTGTTTTGGAACGTTTTATGAAACCCATAACTTTTATATATATATATATATATATATATATATATATAATATTTAAAATTATTATCAGTTATACGTGGGATAACCCCTCTATCGAGAATAATCATCAAAAAATTTTCTTTTGTCTATCATTGTTACAATATATTTATAAAAGAACGACCAAGGTAAAAGTAAGTACCGTTAAAAGCAAAAGTTCGAGTTAGTTTAAGAGCTTCAAACTAGCCGGGATCGCTTTTGGTTAAAGTTTCTTGTCCCTTCGGTGTCTTATTCAGCGGTCCTCCGGTAAGGAAGTTCCAAGGATGGTTCAGTCGAGTCATAATTCGAATCGATAGGTGGGTATATAGGTATATTCGATCGTTATGGGCTACATAGAGAGAGAGAAAGAGAAAGAAAGAGAGAGAGAGACAGAGAGAGAGAGAGAGAGAGAGAGAGAGAGAGAGAGAAAGAGAGACACGACCTAATTTGTCGGTGGTAGACGGTTAATTGGAGACAAAGGCAACGATGGTAGCAAGTGGTGAACGGCTTTCTCTCTCTCTCTCTCTCTCTCTCTCTCTCTCTCTCTCTCTCAAGAGATCGTTTCTTCTCATCGAACGAGCAAGTATGAAACGCACCGCCTCTCTCGTAATCCTGGAGACGATGGCTTTTTGTCGGTACCACCTGTCGCTCGGACAACCGCCCTCGATCCTTTATTCCGATCATCGGCCCCGATCCGCTGTCATATTTCTTGCCGAGTACGATGCGCGACGAGGCAATTTAGAGGAAGGCCGCGAATCGAAAGCGAGACTACCAGCGGAACGGGCCCACGTTCTTAGCGTTAAACTCCCTATAACATTTTCTTTCGAACGAGACGAATTAGAACATGATTAGACACGATCGACGTTTAATACCTTCACATAACGTTATATTCTTCGTTTAATAAAACGAATAAAATGGAATAATTATTATACGAATTAAAATGAATAATATATCTTATAAAATTATCGATTACATTAGAATAATTTTATAATTGATTCCAATTTTGTTTATTCAAATTGAACCACAAATTTGATCTTCGATATGTGAAAATTTATCCTAGGGACATAATACTATTGTCAAATGTATTCAACTATAAAGGGATAAATCGAAGAGATACGTATATAAGTAATTATATATTTACGTATGTATATATTTACGTATGATCATTGCAAACAGATGAGTCTAAATGAGTCGAGTAAAATACTATTATTATACGGATCAATGGACTATTATTGTTGAAGACAGCAAAACACATAGCACATACCACAATGTTACGTAGGACGCAAACGCTCGAATCATTTCTGTTTTTATACAATCGGAATCGACGATATGTACCTACATACAAACGTCCTTTATTCGAGACAACGACTCTATCGAATACCATTTGTAAAAAGTGTAACTACAAATACGGAAAGATAGGAAGAAGAAGGAAAGAAAGAGAAAGAGAGAGAGAGAGAGAGAGAAAGAAAGTGAATAATAGAAACAAATTCTCTTTCAAGTTGGCAGAGAGGTTGTGGAGGGGATAAAGAAATCATTGATTCCAAGCGGGTGTGGCAACATATAATTACAGTAATTAGCGGACAAGTAATTAATTAGGATCGCACGTCGTTCGTTATTTCTGTAGCCGGAGGACAGCTACCTACCTACCTACCAACGTTTACCTGTGGGATACGTGTAACTACCGTAGCATGTCCCTATACGTCCTCGTACTGTGCTCAAGGGGTTACGTCTTGATCCCAATTAACGACGGATTTTTTGCCTTGCACGGAAGATGCGCGACCAGAGAAAGAGAGAAAGAGAGGAAGAGAGAGAGAGAGAGAGAGAGAGAAGAGATGGCGCTGCAAATTGTGCGATCGTTTCTCGATCGATCCATCGATCGATCGAGAATCTTTCGATCTCGCGAGATGGTGAACGTTGTTATTGGGTGGTACTGATGAATCGATATTTGTTCTCCTGTTTCCTTAAAAGATCGTTCGGCCCTTACGACCTCCGAGATGGTACCTACTTCGTTCTCCCTTTTCGAGATTTATCTTACCATTTTCGTGTGTATCTCTTTTTACGGTTCTTCTGGAATTCGCTGATACTCGAACGTCATTATGGTATACCTGATTATTATTCGATTGATGGATATCACGGTTTACTAAAAAAAAGCGTACACGACTTGATATACATATATATATATATATATATATATATATATATATATATATATATATATATATTTGCATATATATATTTAATCAAACGGAACAAATTAATGATGCACTCGCGAGAGAAAATTAATTTGCTTAACCGTACGAATTTAATTAAACGATTAGGTACGGACGATCGGCGACTTGCGAGAAACAGGAGAGACTTGCAGTAACTCGCATCTATTTTCCTACCTAGGAAATGCACTCGCCTATGCAATACTATACACACGCATACGAGCACGTCGATGCATATATATATATATATATATATATATATATATATATATGTATATATATCTAGCTCGACGAATTGGATTACTCACCGAATTGACTCTTAGTGCACTACGGAAGATTGGTCGTGTTACGCGTTTGCCAAACATTTCGGCAATTCCTTCCAGCCCTCTTCTCCGACCCTCCCCCGTTCACCCACTCTTCTCGCCCCTCGATGTTTCGCTTAGAGAACACGCAAACGGCGTTGCGTAGGATTCGTCGGCAATAAACATAATAGCGTGCGCGTCGTTAATTAAGTGGATTTTCAATCAAGATTCAATCAGGCTCGTTGTTAAATGTAAATGCACGTGGAGTCGATATACTCTATATGTATATATATATATATATATATCTCTCTCTCCCTTACACATGCGTGTAAACGCAATGCGTGTCTCATTGGTGATCTCTCTCGCACTTCTCATCAAGAATGTTGCATTCGATCTAAAGAGCGAGAGAGAGAGAGAGAGAGAGAGAGAAAGATGTAACCATGAATTTCCTGTTCGAAATACGTAAAGTTTAATTATCCCATATCGTTCTACGTCCATTTAAATCTAAGTGACAACGTTTCAACTTTTTGCGAATAAAGGATTTACTTAGGCAAAGTAGATAAATTATAATTACGAATCGTTTAAGGAACGATTATCGTACGATCGTTCTCGTTTGTATAAAATCCCATTGCAAATGCATGATCCCAAATGAAGATGGAGATCTTCGGTAAAGGTAAGAGGAACTCCTTTTCTATCGTCTTTTTCCTTTTTGCTATTGCGATCGATCGATTCGTGTCTTCTCGTTAGTCAACCGCGAATTTCGCAATAGAAAAAAAAGTAAAATATTTTTCCTTTAATAATAATATTTGATAACGCAAAGGTATTAAATAGGAATGACGAAGAGAAAAGAGAGGGGGAAAAGAAAGAAAAACAAAAAAACAAAAAAAAAAAAAAAGGAGAGAGAGAAAAAAATAAAAAAAAAAAAAAAAAAATTAATACAACCCAATGAGATTCGATTATAAAAGACTTTAATAAAGATCCAATCGAAATAAATAAATATAATTTTCCTTTTGTTAAACTAATTTAAAGTCCGCTTTCAACTGAAGAGATTTCTTTGGAGTTACAAAGAGCAACAAAGATGCATTACGAATGGTTAGGAAACAATGTATACGTACAAATAGATATTGCAAAGGACTTATACTGGCAGACGGCCACACCTTCGCGCCTTATTGCGGCCGACTCGTAACGACGACATCAAATTGTACGTGTCCGGAATGATAAATGAAGCTCGGTTACTTCGAAAATGTTCGAAATCGCGTTAAAACCTTACCTTCCCTCTCTACTTTTCTCTCTCCTCTTTTAACCCCCATTCCCTCTTTCTTCTCCTCTTGTTTCCTATCTATATTCGGTCCTCTCTCTCTCTCTCTCTCTCTTCGTCCCTCCTCACGACACGGATGCATTACGTTACATTCCTACAAGATTATTTATGTAACGGGCAACATCTTGCAAAAGGACGAACGCATAAAACATTTTCCATTGGTCTAGCACGCGCGGAATTATTTATATTTACGTCGCGTATCGGATACGACGTGTTTACGGCGAACAAATGCACGCGCGTGGATTTTCTGTTCAACTCCCGCGAACGCCAAGGGGATATATAGAAAATTACTTACGCAGTTACTTTACTTACTTCACGGTGAAATCTTGAAAATTTATCGTACCTACGCGTACGATAAACGAAACGAAACGAAACGAAACGAAACGAAACGAAATGAAACGAAATGAAACGAAACTAAATGCAATTAAACGAAACGAGCGTGTACAAAGATTTTTAAATACGTCAACATACATTAATTGTAATAGATCATGTACGTCTATTCATCCGATAGATTTGGCGCGTGTACGTATATTTCAATTACGTGAAATAATGCAAAATATCTCCGATAAAAGATTATTTCAAAAGAATATTATTTCATATTATTATCGATGACTT
>NC_062203.1:1362500-1367500 GCF_912470025.1 Vespa velutina | reverse complement strand
CAATAATAACAACATCGTTTTTAGCCTTTTAAACACGACAATATACGGCAATGAACAATAAGATATTCGATAAATCGACGAATCCTTCGCGAATAATGAATGGATCGTTGCCAAGCCAAGTCTTCTAGTTCTCAAGGACGCCGATCGATTCCCTTAACCGAGCTAGTACGTCGTCGTCGTCGTCGTCGTCGTCGTCGTCGTCATAGTCGTCGTCATAGTTGTCGCACGTTCCACCTAACGCTTACTACGTTAAACATGAATTTTTTAAATATTTTCTCACACTCGCGTGATGCACGTAAGTATGTAATAAATCGTACGACGTAATAAAACGACTCTATCCATACGTTTCTTTAAATAATTAATCACTTACGTTTATTTCGAAACGTCACCGAGAGATGGTAAATGGTGGTAAGAAGTTAGGAATCCTTCCAAATAGATGTAATTTGTTACTTACCTAAAACAAACAAGATAATTTCGTTGATTAGTTTCGTGTTAATGAGATTCTACGATTAAATAATTATGACTAATCGAATATGTAAGCTTGATTTCATTCAATTAGACATATTTTAAAGGATTATATTTCAACGTTACGGGGACCCGAAGAAGAATCGAAGAATCGAAATTCGCTCGTAGAAGAATGAAAAGTACAGCGGGAGGATGAGTGCTAATAAAACGGCACGAGCGTAAAATTCAATTCATCGAAGGGAGATATCACGGTGATAGAGATAGATAGATAGATAGATAGAGATAGAGAGAAAGAGAGAGAGAGAGAGAGAGAGAGAGAGAAAGAGATTCATAGTCAGAAAAGGTTCATGGAAAACTAAGAGTCCCGAAGTCGTTTGGCATCGAAGGTAAAACGGGAGGAAAGTCAGAGTTGGTTGAGGTCCGTAGCGTGCGCGCGAAGAGTGTCTTCCTTGGTGCAACCCTCCTAAGCAAACGGTAATGGTACTTGGTGGCAAGACTCCTTTTGTGGTGTGAGAACGGTATTGTCTTTTTACGGCCTCCGCAGGCACCGAGCAGCGTCCCGACGCCCAAGGGAACTGAACTCCTCTCCTTCTCTATTTCTCTCTCTCTCTCTCTCTCTCTTCTGTCTTCTTCTCGGAGACACCTTCTCAACCTCTTCTCTCTCTCTCTCTCTCTCTCTCTCTCTCTCTATCTTTCTCTTTTACTCCACAACGTTTCACCGTCCTCCGACATTATCCGGGAGAGATCACCTTTTTACCGGTCGTTGCGACCTCGTCATTCCGCCCTTATCTCGAGACCCCCACGAGAGTAAGAGAAAAAGAGAGAGGAAGAGGAAGAGACAGAGAGAGAGAGAGAGAGAGAGAGAGAGAGAGAATGAAAGAGAAAGAGAAAGAGAGAGAGAGAGAAAATACATAGAGAAAAGAAGAGTCCTCGCCTGAAGGGGAGACGTAGGAGACCGTGACGAGGTCGTCAAATCCGCAGGGCGATTGAAAATTATACAGGGATCAGCTTTTACGAGCGGACGCTTTAGCTCGCTGACGTGCCGACTCTTATAACAGAGACTCTTTGTGTCCTGGATCCTGCGACATTCAACTTCTAACATATCTTCGACGTTAGTAGTCGTAGATAGGTTATAATGAAAAGATTCTACATTAATGAGTACCCTCCTCTTCCTCCTCTTCTTTCCCATTCCCTCCCCGTCTCTTTTTTTTTCTTTTTTCGTTTGTTTCTTTTCTTTTTTTTTCCTTTTTTTTTCTTTTCTTTTTTTTTTGATCGGATAAACATCAAACTCTCTGAAAATTATTTTCGATAGGATATTTCATTAAAGTACTAGAAGGAGCTAGAGTTAAATAATTATTCGATTAGTCCCGACAGTCTCCTCATTCCCCTCTTTTCACCCTCATCCTATCCCCTCCCCCCTCGGCTCTTTTTTTCTTTAACTCACATATATACGCACGTTTACAAACGCATATAGTGTGTTGGTAATTGGTCTTTCTACCTCGGCGACGCGCGCTCTCGATGGGATTATAAATTACAAATTATACGCGGTGGATAGCGGCTCGTAAACGTCGCCTTTTCGAGCCACGTAATATTCATGAGATTTGCAAGCTGCGTTGTATAAAACGCGCGAAACGATGAGACCGGTGTGTATCTCGTTGGACGAGCACGCACCATACTCGATTTATTCCTAAGCGTTACGTTGGTCAGATCGATATAATGTGTGCGTACGTGTATGTATTTGTGTGAAATGTTTGTGAAATGTGTGTGTGCGTATGTGTCTGTATCGTGTGAGTATACGTATGTATGACTGCTCCATTAGCCAAGACTATATATACAAATAAGCTATATCAGGTTAATCTCGATTTGATGGCTCCTCCTATAAATTGCTTTGGATTTACGTACTCGGATTTATCAAATTTTTTGCCTTCTCTTATTTCCATCTTCTTCTTCTTCTTCTTCCTTTTCTTCGTCCGAAAGATTCCCTTTTTTTTTTTCCTTTGAAAATATTTTCTCGAACGATAAAGATAAGAAGCTTTGGCCTTCGATCGACGCGTGTATATACGAGTTAATCGAGAAATCATCCTTGCACATGAGACTAATCGTAATTGTAAATAACATGAGTGTCGTTAAACGGCATCTTTTTTCTTTTTCTTTTTATTTTATTCTTTTTCTTTGCATCGAACAAAGTCCTCGTTCGCGTGGAAAGGGAAAACAAGATAGAAAACAAAGCAAAACAAAACAAAAACAAAAATAAAAAAAAAAAGAAAACAAAAAACAGAAAAATGAAACAGAAAAAAAGAAAAAGAAAAGGAATAAGACGGAGTTACGATTGAAGTAAAAACACTGTGTACTTGTTACACGTCTGAAACGATTATGCCGCTCGTAAAAGATCGATACGATAAATGCAATGACGTATTATCGTGTTCATGAGCGGTATCATCTTTCGCGATATATAATAATTATACAAATTATATCGGCCAAGACATCGTTCTAATGCGATCAAAACATTCCTCATCGTCGTTTTCCGCGATAAACCAATCTCGCGAAGGATCGTACACTTCACGAGAAGTTTGATCGTGGAATGGAGAAAATGTAATGAACGTGTTGGTATCATTAAAATTCATAGATAATTTATACATAAGTTTTATCTTAACCCTTTCGTTACACGTAAAAATATCAATACGAAATGAGTTTATCAAATGCCTATCGGTTTTCACATTGTTTTATTTCTTTTTACAAATTCAATTCAGATCGATAGACCAATAATTTAATGAAATTTCAATCGATCAAAGATGATAATTTAAAAATCAAAGTATCCTTCGATCGATCAAGTTTTCATTCTAATACATTAATAAATATATTAACTTGTAACATTTTATATACACACACACACACACATATATATATATATATATCATGGAATATAGAGAATTAACGAATGATTGTTTCATTAACTTTGAGATGTTGAATATAAATAGGTCTGAAAAAGTCAGCGAAAAATTCGTAATTAAGTCTTGGTTTAAACGAGATGGTATGAGAAAGGACGACGAGGGTTTCTCGAAAGGTTGTAGGAAATAAAAAAGAAATCGGCACGGTAAGAGTAAGGGAAAAGAAAAAAGGAACGGCGAGAAACGTTTCTTAATTATTTACGCACCACTGTGCGGCAGCATTGTTCGTTCGCTGCACATAAACCGTACCGAATCGCGGCCGCCCTTTGCAGCCCTGTGCCGATGCCCGTTTTACGTCTTTAGTTTCGTGAATGGAGCAATTAGCATTCGGTGGCAGAGAGAGTCAGCCATTTAACGTGTATAGCCACTCACCTTAACGATATTCCCAATCGTTCCTTACGAATCTGTTCAGCGTTAAGAGTCTTTCTTCATATATATTTTCTTTTCTTTTTTTTTTCCTCTCTATCTCTCTTTCGTTCTTCGCTTCCTCTTCTCCTTTTGTTCCTTTATATATTTCTATTTTTTTCTTTAATTTTATTTTATTTTATTTTATTTATTTATTTATGTTCTTTTTTCTTTTTTCTTTTTTCTTTTTTTTTTTTTGTTTTTAAATCAAACACGTCCCCTCTTTCACCGTTACAATTATCTGCCCGTATCCCGAAATATTTTTCTCGAATCGCGTAACTCGAAAAGATAAAGAAGGGTGCACAACTCCGAAGACAAAAGAAAACGAAGCGTTTATCCGACGTTGCTAGAAATGAATTGGCAACTTTTAATTAAGATGATATCGTCCTCTCGTTTGCGATCTCCCTCCATCACTATCTCCCTCCCACTCTTATTCACCCCACTTTAGTCTCTCTCTGTCTCTCTCTCTCTCTCTCTCTCTCGCTCTTTCTCGCGCGCATGAGATCGCCGTAGACGATCGTCCAAGGGATGCTTGCGCCCGGGACGCGGTTAGCATTCTTTTTGTTCATGCCAACTATTCATCATCGGTGACACTTTTCGAGATAGAGGGAGTTGCTTCTTCTTTCGTTCTCAACTACACCGTCTCCAAAAGCTTCGTGGCCCTTAGGGGCTTTCTTAATGGACCCCCAGCATCGTTCACCCTTCACCCCTCCAGATCATCTCCCATCCTCTCTCACTCCCTCTCTCTCTCTCTCTCTCTCTCTCTCTCTCTTTCTTTTTCTCTTTTTCTTATCCAAGTCCTTTCTATCGTCTTCCGTAGACTTTAGCAAGGATTTTAATTTCCAGACATCGCCCTTTCTATCCTCTACTCTCCCTTTCACTCGGAATAACATCGACAAACTTCCAAGAGTTAATACTTCGAGAATTATTGTTCCTTTCCATGGATCATTAAACGACGAAATCTAAGATCGATTATAAAAATGATTACCCGACTACATCGGTTACATAAATAAATAAAAGGAAGAACTAAAAGAGAAATAAGCTGTTGCCGTAGCTACATAGCCGCTACCGACTAACCTCCCTTCCTCCCTCCTTCCCGCCCTCTTCTTCCTTCCTCCCCATTCAACGTCCCACTATGGTATTACGCAAAAATAACGGTGGTTAACTGGTCTACGGTCAAAG
>NC_062203.1:1352500-1357500 GCF_912470025.1 Vespa velutina | reverse complement strand
AGAAAAAGAAAAGGATAAAGCAATTAATTCCTCATAATATTGTTCTACAGCAATGATATTTGACGATTTTTGATCAATCGTATTACCACTTAGTATTTTTTTTTTTTTTTTTTTTTTAAATAACATCCAAACTCGCTAAACTATAGCTTTCAATTTTAAATATAATAGATAATTAAATATGATTTTAATCAAGATAATGAATTAAGTGCAAACGATTAACATATAATGGGCTATCCTGTTAAAGATCGTATAATATGGATATTACGTATATATACATAGAGAGAGATAGAAAAGTATTTAGAGGAATCGTGTGAAGATTTTAAAGGTTACACACACACACACACACACACACACACATACATATATGTGTACGTTATAGTTTTGAAGCGTTTAAAATTCTCGAATAGGTTTGAAACTTTTCTCCCACGATCGTTGAAAACGAGATATGAGATCGTCGACTGCACTCGAAAACATTCAATAGATCCAATCAGGAAACAATGTCGTCCTCTCGACAAATGTCGTCCTACGTAAACGTGTATGCGTGTATGTATGTCTTCCCCTTCCCCCCATAAACCCTCCTTTTTCATGATAAAACGAAAGGGGTCCCTTTCCCCCTCCCCTTTCGTTCTCCATACCAAAGAGAATCCAGAACAGAGATTTACAGTTTGTTTTCTCAAAGAAGGCAAATTCATAGTTATTCACTCGAGGGATGCTCATAGAAATCCTCGGGACAACAAACAATGGATTCGAAGGACATACATTTTGAATCCTTTCTTAACCAGATGATTCAGAAAATGGTTGATTAGTTTTAATTCTATGATATATCATGAGATAGTAGTTATAATGTTAATTTTTGATTTAATTAAACTCGATAAACTCGGATGATTTTCGAAACTATAAATATTTAGAGTCGACGATTTTACATTTTTCCCTTTTCATTTTCTTCTATTCATTTATTCATTCTCTCTCTCTCTCTCTCTCTCTCTCTCTCCTTCTCTATCTCTCTCTATTGCTACCGTGTTTTCTATAACTTCTAACATTTTTCTCTTTCTCTAATCGACCGAGAAAATCTCTCAGAAAGGCGAGAATTTCGATTTAATCGAAAGGACCGTGAAGGGAAAGGTACGACAAGACCTTTTCAAAGCGAAATATCGGCTTCGGCTTTCTCACAGGGACGTGATGCATCGATCGACAAAGTATCAAGAAGAAATAGAGGAGGAGTAAAAGAAGAAGAAGAAGAAGAGGAAGAAGAAGAAGAAAAGAGAGAGAGAGAGAGGGAGAGAGAGAGAGATTAAAAAAAAAAAGAAAAAAAAGGATGAACGGAGGAGAGGGAGGAGAAGAAGGAGGAGGAGGAGGAGGAGGAGGAGGAGGAGCTCCAGCGTTTTTGTTGATTCGCTACGCAAGCCGACCGCAAAATCAGGAATGAATGAAGAAGTGACACAATGCAACGGTGCGGACATTCAGAAAAAGAAAAAGAAAGAAAGAATGAGAGAGAGAGAGAGAGAGAAAGAGAATGTCTAGCGCCCTGTAGAAGCCAACCCCCTTTTTTCAGTCGCATCCCTTTTGGACCCTTCACTCTTCTTTTCTCTTTTCCTCTCCCTTCATCTCTCTCTTTCTCTCTCTTTCTCTTTCTCTCACTTTTTGTCCTGAATAGAAAAAGAGCATGGAGAAGAAGCAGGTCGTTTTAAAGAGATCACTGATGCGTGGCAGGCAGCGCAAGGAGAACCAACGAGAAACGACTACATACATACATATATACATAGGTGATGTTTCCCTCTTCATTGTATCATGATGCAAAAGAAGAGCCCAGTCACCAATATATAGAATTTTATCGACATGCGACGGATCATGCCGTTACGAAAATATCCGAGAAGTCAAACTTGGAAATCTAAGAAGAGTATTTTTTTTCTTTTTTTTTTTTTTTCTTTTTTTGATAGCGTTACATTAAATGTTAATAAAAATTTCTTTCAAAAGGAGTTCAAATAGTCAGACAGATCCGATTGTATATATATATATATATATATATATATATATATATATATATATATATATATGTATCCGTGTAGATAAATATATGTCTATTCGGTTCAATGAACTCACAAATCTAGACGAATTTTGTCGATTTAAATTCGGTGAAATAAAAGAAATTTTCATACTCATTTTACGTTCAATGACGAATAATATATTTATATTCAAGAAAATGCTATTTTCAACTCTTTCTCTCTCTTTCTCTTTCTCTCTCTCTCTCTCTCTCTCTCTCTCCCTCTCTCTCTCTCTCTCTCATACACATTCGCAAAGGAGCCATGTAGAAACGTAATCGCACGGCGTTTGCTAATTTCGTACGGAAACTTATGTAAAATCTAACGTACTTTTAATAAACGTCTTCTATAGATTGCATTTATCTATATAGGTAAGTAAGTAAGTAACTATCACGAGGAACGTTCGCTTACGTAGTCAAAATTCCCATGAATTCTCTTAACCCGTTCTTCGAGATCGAGTTCTCGTTTAATCGTCTTACGCAAGACGAGAGAAGATGCTCTCTCTCTCTCTCTCTCTCTCTTTCTCTCTTTTTCTCTCTTTTTTTCTCTCTCTCTCTTTCTCTCTGTCTCTCTCTCTCTCTCTCTCTCGCTTTCTCTTCTTCTACTCTAAAGATACATCGATGAACGAACGATAACGAAGACTCCATGGCGCGTTTCGTAAAAGCGAATCGATCGAAGGAACGATTCATCGTTCGATCGATCGATCGATCGATCGATCGAAAGTGCCTCGTGAAAACACGTTAACGATCCGTTTATTCGAGATCGTCGTCGTCGTTGTCGTCGTCGTAGTCGTCGTCGTCGTGAATCGTTCGAGAGAAACAAGTCGTGACGGTATACCATCCTTTCGTCTCACCTTTCTTTTTCTATTTCTTATTTTATTTTCTTCTTTTTTTTTCCTTTTTCTTCTTCTTCTTTTTTTTTTTCCTTTGTTCATTATTAAACCGCGTAGCGATCGTCAATGTCGTCTATGTGCCTAATTACGTAATAAAGGTGAAAAGCTTAAAATACACGAAAGACGAATTCGACGAATCGTAATGGCGTAATGGCGTGGCCTCGACACGAGCATCCCTTTTCCATCCAACCATCCCCAATTCCTCCCTCCCGAACCCCTTTTTAGGACTTCTCTCTATCTTTTTCTATCTCTTTCTTTATCTCTCCGAGTGCTCGCCATTTTCTCTTCTCTCTCTCTCTCTCTCTCTCTGAGCGCTATTTCGTCGGTTCCCCGCGTTTTCAATCATACACATCGGTGAGTTTCATTATTACCGAATTTAGAGTCCTTCCTCTTCTCGTATTTCTTACTCGATCGATAAAATCGCTTCGCCTTGAAATAAATTAAATCCGTTGCCAGTCCGTCGAGTTTGTCTTTCGATAAGATTCGATTCGATTCGATTCGATTCCATTCCATTCGATTCGATTCGATTCGATTCGATTCGTTCTTTCGTTGCGATCAAGAGGAATTTAAAGAGAGAAAGAAAGAAAGAGAAAGAAAGAAAGAGAGAGAGAGAGAGAGAGAGAGAGAGAACCAAAGGTGGGTTTTCGAACTGAAAGAAGGAGAAATGAAAAGGCACGACGGACGTGCACGCGTGCATTCGTGAGCAACGACGCTTAAACGCGGCGTTAATTGCCGCGAATGAAACGAGATAGCACGAGGCAAGTGCCAGGCGAGTTTTACTGACAGGCGACAACGTACATACATATATACGTACATACATGATCCATACTTACGTGACCCACGTAAATACATTTTTCCCTCTCTCTCTCTCTCTCTCTCTCTCTCTCTCTCTCTATCTATCTATCTCTTCTCTTTCATTTTCTTTCATTCTTACTTTTTTTTTTTTTTTATTTCTATTTTCCTCTCCATCATTTCGGACTTAGTAATTCGTACGAGTATGCGAAGAGACGATTGTCGTCATCGTCATTGGAATAATTCTTAAATATCCATTGAGCGTAAATTACGATAGAAAATAAATCCCCCGGTAATTCCCCGATAGAATTCAAAAGGCAATAAAATACGATAGAAAATACAAATGGGAATTATTTCTTGAAAGTTAAGAACGATGAAAATTTATCCGATGAAACAATCAAACGTACGAGTGACACGTAAGTAATATAATCATATCTAATACGTGTTACGTGATAGATATGAACGAATCGTTCAATTCTATATCGGAGAATAGAAAGACGGTGGCCGGTTGTTGATCGTTCGCCAACGCGTCTCTCTTTGTACCGTTATCCTTCTCTAATTCCGTTTGGCGAGTTTACTACGTGTTAGAAACACGCCGATTACGAGCCACGTCGATCTTTCACATAGGGTTACCATGACCACCATAGTCGTCCACGAGGAAACAGGACCTACCACAAAATCGGCTTTAAACCACCCTTTCAAACCATCATCCACTTTTTCATCAAACCCACCAGATGGAGGAACTCTCTACTCGTTAAGTAGTTTCCACTTCGAGACTTAATCGTAAAATTCAACTGGAAACTTAAATGAAAGCATATTCCCTCTCTCTCTCTCTCTCTCTCTCTCTCTCTCTCTCTCTCTCTATCTTTATTTCTATCTAACTATCTATGTCTCTCTTTCTTTGGGTCACGTTTACATCGTACACGCAATAAAAGTCACGTCAAAGAGGTGGTCGACGAGGAACGACCGACAAAAAATGACAGACCCGACTGTGAACGACGAGAGAACTCGGTGGATGAAGGAACACGAGTCTCTCTCTCTCTCTCTCTCTCTTTCTCTTTCTCTCTCTTTCTATTTCTTTTTTTCTTCCTTTTTCTCTCGGTTTCTCACGCGGTCCGTTTCCTCCCTGAAACGGGTAGACGTGAGCGCACGCGGCCTCCTCTTTACGGCCGTACTTTGTGGTTTTCGAAAAGTTTCTTACGTTACTCCTTCAGTCTCGCTCACAGTGATTCTCCGTTTATCGAAAAACTCTTCGTTTACTCTTTCCCTCTCTCTCT
>NC_062203.1:1340000-1350000 GCF_912470025.1 Vespa velutina | reverse complement strand
ATATTATAACGTGTTGGATGTTAAAAATGTGTTCATCGTCTATTCGTTCGAGTGTTATCTAAAGTTTTCAGAATTTATGCGAATAACCAATGTTCTGTGCCTTAAACTGAAAGAGAGAAAACAAGAGAGAGAAAGAGAGAGTTTAAAAAATGTTTTAATATGGTAAAGTACCTAACGTTTCCTGATATTATAAATAAATATATTTTCAATAATTTCATCTTTATATATTATCGCTTTAAACGTAACAAAAAGATTTTCTTAATAATGATTCACGTAAATGAGAAATAAAATGTTCGCGGACAAGTGGTCGTTCCGAATTTCGACGACGATTTGAGGCCGAGAACGTCGAACAATGGCTGCTCGAGATATGGAAAGAGGGTTGTTCGTGTAAGGAAGGAAGGAAGGAAGGAAGGAAGGAAGGAAGGAAGGAAGGAAGGAAGGGTGAGAGTGGGAGGAGGATAAGAAGAAGAGTTTAGAAGCGAACCCCCGTGACAAGCCCTCTTTCTCGTCACGGCAAAGTTTCATCACCGACACGACGCAAACTCATTCACTCCCTAGGCCCTCCTCACTCGAGCCCTCCTCACTTCTGGAAGAACTTCCAGCAACAACTTTGGCTCTCCTCCTCGTTTATTCCGGCTGACTGCACGTTCGTTCCGGGGCTCGGGCACCAAAGTGGTGGGGGGGGGGAGAGGGAGAGATACTCAACGTTCCCTCTTTACCGTTCCCGTTCTAAACCCCGTTTCTACGGCCATCTTTCGCCCTCAAAAACTCGACGAATATAAAGTTCGATAGCTGCCTCTCGATCGTCTACGTGAATCGGAAGCTACGACCTTTCATAGTTTCCTTACCGCTCTTCGCATTTTTACGGTAAACGAACGAGCGATATTATCTTTGCCAAATCGAGAATCTACTTTTATTTACGATTCTTTTATGCTCCGTTATGGAGAGATATCTCTGGATCGAAAGAAACGAACTGAGGAGTTTTAAATGAACTTAAATGATAAACCGAGAAAATTATGAATTCTCGTAAAATTGTTTAGAGAAAAGAGATACGAACGAACAAGAAGAGAAAAGATCTACGATCGTCTCTGAGCAATAAAAAAAAAAAAAAAAAAAAAAAAAAGAGAGAGAGAGAGAGAGAGATGAAGCATGATAGAGAAAGAAAATACTCGCGTATAGAAGTCACGGGGTGGTACCATTGGGAAGAAGGAAATAGGATGAAGGCGGGTTGTTCCCGTAAGGGTGAAGACCGTATGATCTTCAACGTAGGAAGGTAAAAGCAGGAGCGCGGAAAGGAAGACGTTAGAGAGGAACGAAGGAAGAATTAGCTAATGGCGCACGATGAATCCGTAATGGGTTTGTGCTGTTCTTCGGAGCTAAGGGGGAGGATGGGTGGTTCGGGGTGCGAGATGGAACGGGGGGAGGGGCCTTGGGAGGGTTTGGACGCATCGCTGGGACCTCGAACTCTTCCATCCTTGCGGTGTTTGCTCATCGACGCGTCGTGGAAACACGTGAAAAGACGAACAGACATGGAGAAAGATTGTATGTTTGTGTGTATAAATGTGTGTGTGTGTGTGTGTGTATGTGTATGTGTGTGAAAGAGAAAGAGAGAGAAGGAACATAATACCCGGAGGAATGCAGAGAAGATGGAAGCTCGGATAGAAAAGGGATCTCTCTTGTAAGTAAAGGGAGGATGAAAGTGTGGTGGGGGTAAGACGAAGGTAAAACGAAGGAAAGAAAAGGGGTGGCTGCTTGGCCACTCTCACCAATCGGTGAATCCTTGCGGAAAAGCTTACAAGAGTGAATGTGTGTATGTGTGTGTGTGTGAGAGAGAAAGAGAAAGAGAATGTGTGTTGAGCTTTCATCGAAGTGCTGTTTGCGGCTGTTCAGTAACAAACTCCTCCCTTCTTTATCCTTTGGAAAACTGGCAACAAACGTGTTGCTCCACTCTCAAGTCTACCCGCATCGAACTCCTTCTGCTGACTTCTTATTCTTATTCTTTTTTTACCATTTTTTTTTCTTCTTTTTCTCTTTCTTTTTCTTCTTCTTCTTCTTCTTCTTCTTCTGCTTTTTCTTTTCGAGAATTTTTCAAGATCGTTTCGTTTTAAAGAAAGAGCGAGAGAGTGCGCGAGGGAGCGTAAGAAAGAGAGAGAGAGAGATAGAGAGAGAGAGAGAGAGAGAGAGAAGTTCTATCGCAAATAAAAAAAGAAAGAAAGAAACAGAAAAAAAAAGGAAAAAAAAAGAAAGCTCGTGTAAAAGCAAGCTTTCACGTTTTCTTACCGTCGTAAGTAATTAAACGCGAAATATTATTACGAATGTCATTGAATTTTTGTTAAATAGTATCGTTTCGTCCAATAAGATATATTAATGAGCGCCGAGAGAATCGGTAGGAATTATTTGCGGTAACTATCTTCTGTTATCGTCGACGGGCGTATACATACATAGTTTTTCTGGCGAGAGGGAGGGGGAAGAAGAAGACACACACACATACACAGACATAACATGTATCGTTCCTAATTTAACACTTTCGGGTGTTAATTCGGATGAGAAGAGAAAATAATACGGGCTGGAGGAGGGTGGGAAGAGGGATGGAATTAATACTACGACGATTATTCGATCATCGTTTATATAGATTCTGATGAATACTGACACAGGGATAAGAAATTATCGATTGATAACTACAACGTTACGTAGTACGTACGTAATATCCACCATCTTCTATTTCCTCGTAATCGAACGTTAAATTTTTCCGTGTCGAACAGATAGAAACTTGTTCGCGATGATTATTCCAATCATTATTTCTTTATTAATTCCATCGGTATTTAAACGAAATAGAAATATGTAAGAGACGTTTAACACGAATGTATTTAAACTCACTACTAGGCCATTATTTTTCCTTGACACCCGGTAGTCGAGAAGAGAGAACTTGCTATTCGCAGAACTCGTCTCTCTCTCTCTCTCTCTCTCTCTCTCTCTCTTTCTTTCTTTCTTTCTTTCCGCCTTCTTCTCTTTAGAAGAGACGCCTTTTGCCTGGTAGAGCGTCGCTCGTGGCAGACTTCGCGGTAATTCTTAGGCGATCCTTCGCTACTAACCGGCTGACAGAAAGAGAAAGAGAGAGAGAGAGAGAGAGAGAGAGAGAGAGAGAGAGAGAGAGAGAAGAGAAAAAAAATCTCGATGGTTCCGAGAAGACAATCAAAGAAGCGGCGAGCCATTTGGGCATGACGACTTTAAAAAAATATAAACCGCGCGTCGATACGCACGCGAAGCTCCCATAGCATATGAGAAAGAAACAGAAAGAAAGAGGGTGCCCCCGGGCTTCTGTTATCTCGCGTCTTTAAACAGCTGTCGAGCGCGACGGTGCTCAACTATAATCGGAACGAAATAACCACGAACTTCAGATCGTGACCGTTTCCGACATACATATATAGATACATACATACATATGTATACATATTCTAAATTATGATTTTATGTGATGTTAAAAGAAAAAGATAAAAAGAAAAGCAGAAGAAAAACAGAAGGAAAAAAAAAAAGGAACATAATAGAACTGAGATTAATACATTCCATAGATGCTGCGTATGTACGCGCGTTGATAAATATCGATAATTATTAGAGATAATATCGATATGTCGAGATGGTATATACGATTAGTAGGTAGGTATATTCGGTATCATCGCAGGTGCATGTCGATATCTATCGGTAATATCTATAATTAGAGATTAATATCTATCAATATCTATCTATATGTCAATATTAATGTCATTAAATTTCGATCTATCGATAATATGCGAAATACTCTCTGCATTCATATATTCGTATATAAATATATATATATATATACACATATATATATATATATATACATATATGCATATGTGTCTGTATATATGTACATATGTGTATACTATAAACATTTATGATAGCCACGTACAAAGATATTGTAGATGAAATGATATCGATATTAAATATCATCAAATTTTCAAGTTTATTCATAATGATCATAGATAATAAATATATATTTTAGTTGGATATATTTTGGCTGGAGTTTGTGGGACAACGCGTACGGCGCGTTCAAAGATGCCGCGAATGGCATCTAAACGTGACGAGGAAGGCGTCTTCCGAGTGTTATCTGTTACAACAAATCGAAATCACGTAGGCGATTCGCAAACGCGAGTTATTTGCATCATCCTCGAGCTCCTTCTCTTTATCCTTCATTTTATCCTTTCTCTCATTCTCTCTCTTCTCTTCTCTTCTCTTCTCGATCGCAAATCGCATTGTGTGTTAATCAACGTTAGAGCCTCGCGGAAACGGCGTTTCCTTTGGCGCGAGAACGAGATCTCGTCTCGTATTTCTTCAAGAGGAACGAGCTTCAAGAACAAGAAAAATAAGAAAAATAAAAAGAAAAAGAAGAAGAAGAAAAAGAAAAAGTAGATGGAAAAGAAGCTCGTCTCTCCGATTCGTAGCCGAGAACCCTAAGACAGAGATATTAGTGTCCGTCCGTTCAAGACGGTCAGTTTTAAACGCGAGCATCTCACGCGATCTATCAGCAAAAAAAAAAAATTTCATTGGTCGACCATTCGTAGGAAGTTAGCTCATCTCTCTTGGCCATGCGATCTATCGAAATCTCGAAACACGTTCGAGATATTTAAATACGTACATAAATAAATATATAATATCTATCACATATATATATATATATATATATATATATATATATGCGTATTTAAATCGAAAGAGAAAAATAATCGATACACTTGCGACTAATCAATCTTTTTCTTTTCGTTATTATATTATATTATATGTCATCGTTATATACAATATCATTGATGTCCCATCGAACACGTTATAATCCCAAAGAGCTTTTCGGTATCGACAGTACGAAACATCATTCATTATTACATTGGTTAATACAACGCATCGGCATTTCTCTACGTTCTTCTTTCAACTTCGAGATTGACGAGTGATCGTCACGGGTCATTCATTATGCCCAGATTCTGATTATCATTTATTTCATTTAAATCGCGCCGGGTTAAAAGTACGGAATATACTCGTGGAAATGCAAGCATTTTCTTTTTCTATCTTTCTTTTGTTTCTTTTTCTCTCTCTTTTTTCTTTTTGTTTCTTTCTTTCTTTCTTTTCTCTGTCTTCTTCCTTCTCCTTCTTTTTTCTTCTTCCTTTCTCCTTTTTTTTTTTTTTGTTTTCTTCTCTTTTTCTCGTCAATCAATTATAGCACAACGACGACGACGACGACGACGACGACGACGACGACGACGACGACGATGACTCCGTCCGACCGTTCTCCTATAGCGTATTACGTATATATACACATACACATACGCACAGGTACATTTTTACACACGAATAAACGCTCTAACGCGATATAATAAGGCATAGATAATTATGAAATCGTGAAATATTACGCTAAATAATTCTAGATTTTTAACCGTTCGTCGATTACCTATATGTTTATAACGTAATACCGCTTGGAAGAAACTGAGGGAGATTGGAAAAAGGAAAGAGAGAAGAAAAAAAGGGGAAAGAGAAAAAAAAAAGATTAAGAAAAAAAAAGAAAAGATAAAAGAGAGAGGAGAGGTAGAAAATAAAAAAGAAGAAGAAGGAAAGAGGAATGAACGGAGCAAAGTGTGTGAAAATCGTGCTCGAAATCAACGTGAAAGAGAAGAGAAAGAGAAAGAGGAGATGAAGAGAAGGAGGAGGAGGAAGAGGAGGAGGAGGAGGGAGGGGGCAGGTGGGACAACGTACGAGTCGGTCGATAATGCGGTCACCGATACCCAGGCTAGATTTGGCAATCGCCCGTAATTGCGTCGATATTTCACATAAGCCGCTTAATTGATTTTTCTCGCGACTCTGCCGTCTCTCTCTCTCTCTCTCTCTCTCTCTCACTCACTCTCTTTAGTCGCCAATGTGTGTGCATACATGTTGGAAAGCAAACGAAGGGTAGGTATGCAGTATTTACGACTATTTTTAAATCGTGCGGAATAAGCGACATTTATTAGGATGCCGATGAATCGACGGGCTCGGAACGTAATTTTGAAATCCGCTCTCTTGGCAAAGGCTCGTCGATAAATAATAATCTCGATATATACGTATGTATGTATGTATGTATGTATGTATGTATGTATGCATATAGGTACATTATTGTATTTATGCGTGCAATTGACACAAGAGCGAGCGTAAAAAGCAGGAATTAAAAAAAAAGAGAGGGCACGGAGAAAAAAAATATATGTATGTAACTATATAAATAATACATATATATATATATATAAATATCATGTATAGGTATGTATATGTATATATGGCCTTAATAATCTCACGGAAAGGAGGATAAGAAGGAACATTTACCGACTAGCGAATTACATATATATATAGCATTTAATTAACGCAAATTAGAAAGTAACTTGATTTGTTTGAAGGAACGATAGGTAG
The DNA here is from genome assembly GCF_912470025.1 of Vespa velutina. Lineage (NCBI taxonomy): Eukaryota > Metazoa > Arthropoda > Insecta > Hymenoptera > Vespidae > Vespa > Vespa velutina. The sequence continues at coordinate 1,343,556 of NC_062203.1, read as the reverse complement.
GTAGGTAGATAGGTAGATAGATAAATAAGTAAGTAAATAAGTAAGTATTGCTTAGTCGTACGCTTAGCTCAGCCTCTCTTTGTTTAAATGACGAAAGAAATTTATCGAGCGTGTCGATGATGGAAAAATAAAGGTATATAACGCTAAGACGATATAATACGATTGATAACGTTAATCTATGTATAATACAATCACTACTTTCGATTTCCTCGTAAAAGAAATTCCAGTTTAAACTTCTATTTCTAAATAGAAAAGCTTTTACCGAGAAATGCCGAGCGAGGAAGATGATAACGGGGCAAATTATTCAAATCAATGAACCCTAACAGTTGCTACGAGTTTGTTAAGAAACGATTTGATTCAAATGAAAGAGAAACAGAGAGCGAGAGAGAGAGAGAGAGAGAGAGGAAAGAGAAAAAGAGAGAAAAAATCAAAGAGAAAAAGAGAGAGAAAGAGATTAGAAACATAGTAAACAGTAATATTAATGAGCGTGCCACCCGCTGTCATGTCCGGCTATCGACCGTCATGCGAGTCATCGATACGCCCTGATACGCTAGTGACGCAAGTTTATTATTCATTAACATGCCAATTAACTTCGATATCGTGGTTACTCTGATCGAACGATTTCTCTTTCTTCTTTTTTTCTTTTTCTCGCGTTAGATGAAAATAAAAAAGGAGGCAAAAAAGAAGAAGAAGAAGAAGAAAAAAACAAGAGATATTTCGTTCGTATTTCATTTGGTCATGCTCATCGTCGTCGTCGTCGTCGTCGTCGTCGAAACAACTACGTGGAGAACCTTTTTGATATTACATTTTTTTTCTTTCTTTCTTTTCTTTTCTCCTCAGATATTTACGGGATCTATATTTCAATGAATAATCCCCCCTCCCTTCCCGGTAAAGAAGATGGCGGCGGAACAGGGAGAGATGAGGGTGGTGATGACGACGAGAGAGACGGGCCAAGTAGAGAGAGTAGCCGATCGAAAAAGATCAACGCATACCGATCGAAGATAACGATCGAAGGAAAACGATGTGGACGCCGACGTCGACGTAAACGCGAGATTTTAAGCGGCCAATAAAAGAGATCTAACGTCGACGCGATCGTGTTCAGAAAGGATTTTACGCAGGACCTTTGGGCTTCCCTTCTTCGATAGGGGAAAAAAAGGGGATGGGTGGATGAGGGGGAGGATGGTTACGGGGGAGGGAGGGGGGTGGGGAGGATGAGAGGGAAGGGGTACAAGGCGCAGAAGTTCACGACATGAAGGCCTCATTATGCTGCTCGAGCGGGAGGACAGAAAGAAAGGAAGAAAGAAAAATGAGAAAAAGAAAAAGAGAGAGAGAGAGAGAGAGAGAGAAAGGGTGAGAGAAAGAGAGAGGAAGAGAGGGAAAAAAAAGCATAGACCGATAACCGACCGATACGGCCGGCTCGCTGAAAACACAGAAAACAGAGAATCAGCCTCATTACTTCTATCTTCCTCCCTCTCTCCCTCCCCCTCCCCAATCCCTACCCTCACACTCTCACTCTCTCTCTCTCTCTCTCTCTCTCTCCCTCTCTCTTTTTCTCTTTCTTTCTCACTCACATATGCCGATTTCCAGGAATTCTCCGTGATCTTTGGTCCCCGTACACGCTTTAACACACTCCCTCACTCTCTTTCTTTCTTTCGTTCGTTCTTTTTTTCGTGTATTTCTTTTTCCTTTTTCTTTTTCTTTTTCTTTTTTTTTTTTTTTTCATTCTTTCTTTCTTTCTTTCTTTCTCCCTTTCTTTCCATCCTCGGTAAGAGCTGATAGTTGTCAGAAACCAGAGGATATCTTCTCTGGTCCCTCCTCACACTCTCTCTCTCTCTCTCTCTCTCTCTCTCTCTCTCTCTCTCACTCTTTCTCTTCTCGTTTTCTGTCCAAGAAAGAGACGGTGTCGACGAACCGTCGATTAAGGATCTCCGCTCGCACGAAAAGTCCAACGTTGAAGGTTGTTACGAAGGGTCCCGACAGTCCCCGCAGCCGCTCGCTTGACAGGATACGTTCCCGGCAAATCGAGAGGGCCGATCTGCTTCGAACTATCCAAGGAAGAAGACAAAAAAAAAGAACAAGAGAAAGAGAGAGAAAGAGAGAGAGAGAGAGAGAGTGCTCGTGGGAGAGGCGAATATTTGTCCTCTCGAGAAACCTACGTGACGTCCGTTTTGCTTTCTACAATGTTGAGATATCCATTTACAAAACCTATCGATTTCTTAAGGGAAAAAGAGCGAGCGAGAAAAAAAGAGAGAGAGAGAGAGAGAGAGAGAGAGAGATCATTATCGAAGAAGCTAATTAACAAATTATAATCAATTAACGATGATAAACGAACGTACGTGATCTAAACAAAAATTGATTGATCGGTATCTAAATATACTGAGGCACGCTTTAATTGTATATATTCGTTCTATAAAAAATAAATATTCATTAGAATTAACAATAGCGTACGAGCATTAACGTACAATGTTTATTCAAAAAGATCAGGCCATGGTAAAAAAAGAATGGATCAAATGTGTACTATGAACATAGTCAGTCCCACGATACAACCTCGTATTGCGATCGATCGATTCTATTTGAACGCGATAGAATCTATTATATACTTCAAAGAGGAGGAGCAACCGGCAACGTGTTTATCCTCGAGCGATTGCGACACGGATATGTTAATGTCCCTATATCCGTACACGTTTTTGCTCTTTTAAAAAAGAAAAAGGAAAAAAAAAAAAAAAAAAAAAAAAGGAAAAAAGAATCATAAGAAAACAAAAAAAGCAAAAAGAAAGAAAAACAAATACATATTTATTTTTATCGTGGCATTGATATTATCTACAAAAAAGAGAGAGAGAGAGAGAGAGAGAGAGAAAAAGAAAAAAAAAAAACAGAAAAATTTCGTCGAGTTCGCATAAAATTAAATTTCTACGATTCGTTCGTAGTCGAATAATAAAAATGTACGTAACAGTTCATAAAGTAAATAGATATTTACATGATATAGCAAGAGAGAAAGAGAGAGAGAGAGAGAGAAAGAATATGTCAGTTTTATCGTTGATGAAATGAGATAGAAAAAGTAAAACACTATCGTCATCGAATAAACGGAATGAAAATGAATGTGTCACGAGGCACGACGCGTGTTAAAAGGTAAAGTACCTACTTATGCAGTATATATATAGTTTAGAATTGATTTGCAATATCGAAGGACGATATATATATATATATATATATATATATATATATATATAACACGAAAGAAAATTCTTCCTAGGATTGGTAAAAAGTGAATAATCGTAGGTACGCAAGTGGCATTCTTGACATCATGAAAAGAACCACGAAATTATTCGAAAGCGTGGCGATGTTAACGGATGACGGAATACAAATTAGGTTCGTCGACTTTGGGACTGTCACTCGATGGTTTTGGGCCTGGTCGAAAAAGTGGACAGGGCTCGGGCGAGATGATATCTTGTCGCAAACAGGCTGGCACGTTAATGAGCGTTGGAGACGAGAAAAATGAGAAAGTATTAACAAGAAAGAGGTTAAGATTAAAAGAGAGAGAGAGAGAGAGAGAGAG
>NC_062203.1:1277500-1337500 GCF_912470025.1 Vespa velutina | reverse complement strand
TCGCCGAGCTGGCACGCAACGCGGCTCTATAATGTTGGCACGACAGAGCGAATATAGAGACGGCGGACCTTAATGAATCTTTATGGGATGATGTCGTGAACTTGTATTCCCTCCGGTGACTGACTGAACCCGAGCATAGCCATTGGCGTGATCTGTCATTGCTACCGACGTTAAATTTATTCTTTCGACAATAATAGAAAACAAGAAAAAATAAAAGAAAGAAAAGAAGAAAGAAAGAAAGAGAGAAAAAGAAAGAGAGAATGGGAGAAAAAAAAATTAATAAAAGGAAAGAGAAAACGTATATGAAAAAAGAAAGCAAACAAAAAAAATATATGTATATATATATATATATATATATATATATATATAAATCATTAGGATCGATCTATCAATATCATTGACAATTGGAAATATTAATAGTCGATATAAGCGATTTAAAATTCGCGCCGATCATTGGACCAACCGAGCTAATTTTCCGGACGTATTTTTTTCATTTGTTTGTTTTTTCTTTCTTTTTTTTTTTTCTCATTTTATTTTATGTATATATTTCTTTTTTTTTTGTTTCTTTCTCAATGAAAATCAACGAACGAACGACGACTACGCCAATGGGGGACGGGTTCGCTCGTTAGTCTCGGCATAAGCCTTTAGCTTTGATAGTGACGAGGAGTGCGCGCGCGGGCCCGCGTGTTCGTAAAATTTGAAGGGCGTGCAGAAGGTCCGTGGGGGTCTCCTCGATCCGCGTCTTGATTGTCATCGACTCGTCGCTCATCGCGTGATATCGTCGTTGGGTCGCGTTCGCGAGTCATCGCGCTTCCCCCACTTTCTCTCTCTCTCTCTCTCTCTCTCTCTCTCTCTCTTTCTCTTTCATATGTATACAAATAAAAGAGGAAAAAAAAAGAAAGATAGAAAGAGAGAGAGAGAGAAAGGAAAGAGAGACCTACTTTCGGCTTCATCGATCCTAAACTCCGATCGAAAGTTTTTTTTTTTTTTTACATTTAAACAGTCATGAATATATATTTTCCTCGATCGAATGATTTAAGAGAAAAGAAAAGAAAAAAAGAAAAAGAGCAATTTTAATGGACATCAACATTTTCATTACGATGTAAAAAAAAAAGAAAAAAAAAAAAAGAAAGAAAATATTGAACAGTACTTACCGGGGTCCGAGGAATCCAAACTGGTAGGTGCTTGTTGACTGAGTGGTCCGGGTGTACCACCGCTTCCAGGACTACGTGCATCATCGTTACCGCCCGCACCAGGATAGGAAAGCGATGAGGAGGGCGGCCTCTGTAGAGCAATAACAAAGAAAAAAAAACGAACGATATAGAGATTCCATGATTGTCGAAAATTTATGCAAAATTTTTTCCCCTCGCTCCATACCTCCCACCACACGCATCATTCTCCACCGATACGTTCTTCTCGTATGAAAGCGAAGTTCTCATGAAAATAATGTATCGAAACGTTGGAATGAATTAATGAAAGCGAAAGATATCCGTTGAGGAGGGGTGGGAGGAGTGGAGGATAAAGAAAGAAAGAAAGAAAAAGAAAAAAGACTCAAAGAAGAAAAGGAAGAAAAGAGGAAAAAGGATTGAATGACAAGACTCGTGAGTGGCTCGTACGCGATTGGGGGAGAAAAAAAAGAAGAAGAAAAAGAAACGAAAAAGAAATTATTTCGAAAACGCCCGCGTCGCCGGTACTCGAAACGTGTGCCAGGAATTTTTTTTCTTTCCTTTTTTTTTCTTTCCTTTTTTTTTTTTTGAAAGCGCCTTAAAAAAGAGAAAGAGAGATGCGCGCGCCTCGTACGTGAGGAGTATGTTCGTTCGGCCATTGATGATGGGCACCATACGAGCCGACCGATTTCGATCTCGATTAAAGACGGAGCACACGTAGCTCAGCACGAAAATGCTCCTGGCATAAGTGATTCGAGAGGACCCTGTCGTCGTACGCGTCCATCTTACGAATCAACGGATTTTATCGAAGGTCGACGAGTAGAAGAGGGTATAACCATACACACTTGTTCAACGATACGCTCTTCGTTCGATATATTTACGTTTAAGAAAGGAACAAAATTTTTCTCGAGAATATTATACGACGTGTCCATTAATCGAGGAAATGTTTCTTTCTTCTTTTTTTTTTTTTCTTTATTCTTCTCTCTCTCTCTCTCTCTCTCTTTTCTACTTTATTTTTTGCTTTTCTCTTTTTTACTTTTTTAATTTTCTATTCGGCGATGCGCGAGCGGAAGGATCGACCTCCCAAGATTAAAATCGCTCGCGATCTGAGCGCGCGCTGTTAGATGCAATGTATTCAACGACACGAGAGTAAGAGGCCACACATTGATCTAAGCCAATCCGACACTTTCGAGTCCTCGAGCTCTCAATGACGCTCCACGAATGCTCCAAAGTGTTATTATAAGAGCTCCAACTTGACGAACGAGCGAGCGAGAGAGAGAGAGAGAGAGACAGAGAGAGAGAGAGAGAGAGAGAGCCGGCAGTCTCATCGTCTCAATGATCCTTCATAACGATCGTGCGACGAGCTCTCGCTTTGTTTCCCAATCGTGTCGTGGATGGCTGTTCGTGAGACCTTCCGAAATAAAAATTCGTCTCGATGGTAGTTCCAATAAATAAAAAGACAAAAAAAGAAAAACAAAGGAAAAGAAAGAAAAAAAGAGATAAAGATGAAATCAAAAGATAAAAAGAAAAAAGAAAAGAAAAAGAGAAAGAAAGGAGTAGATACGATCAATATCCTGTATATATATATATATATAAACGTTTCTCGATTTAGTATCGAGGTCGAAGGGTAAGGATTTCAAGACGATCGAGAATCACCGATCGAGAATCTCCGAGAGACGGTATCACGTCTGCACGAACAACAATGACTGACAGCTACTCCCACATGCTGTCACGCTCGTCATCTTCGCGATAATCGACGCACACAATCTCTATCCATCTCTCTCTCTCTCTCTCTCTCTCTCTCTCTCTCTCTCTCTCTCTCTCTTTGTTGACCATGTCCCCTCTCGCATCTGCTTAAAATCTAAACGCCCTTCCGACGAAAGGACACGCGGATGCGGATACGCCGATCAACTGGTCCTACCTCGAGCCACGAAAATAGAGTACAAAACGGAGAGTGAGTGAGACAGAGAGAATGAATGAGTGTGTGAGAAAGAGAGAAATTTATATAAATGATCAGCGAAATAAATCATTTGAAATATCATTAGAAAATTTACTCCCAAAATGAATGATCAAGAACGTTTAATAAAGAAAATGATCAAGAGAAGTGATAATGTCATGACGATGATAAGATTCACGTTATCTCGAAACATACGTTTGGTTTATATTATCCGGCACTGTTTACGGTGGGCCTCCATCGCTGACGTCACTTCCTACTAAACGTTGAATCGCCGTTTTTTAAGTGGACAGTAGGGTCCACCGCGTGACTTGTGTCGATGCAATGATAAACGTTTAACGCGTCGTCGACGGACGAGCGTGAGAGCGAGAAAGAGAGCGCGCGGGCGGGCGGGCATGCTGACCGCGAGAGATAGAGAGAGATAGATAGATAGATAGATAGATAGATAGATAGATAGAAAGAGAGAAAGAGTGAGAGAGAGAGAGAGAGAGATGGATAGAAAGCTACGTGATCTCGTTCCACCTCGTTGGCCCTCTCTCTTTCTTTTTCTCTCTCTCTCTCTCTCTCTCTCTTTTGGTCCATCATCTCGTCGTCTCCTCTCGCCTCCGTTTTTATCTGCCACTCTCCGTGTCTACGGGCTCTCTTAAAGAGTAATTCGACAAACCGGATGTCTGATGAACCTGGACCCTTAAAATAAATCAGTTGCCCGCATCTAATACTTTCATCGTTCCTACGAACATACGAGCATGCCGTTTCCTTCTACTGTTCGAGCAGTCGAAGAAAATTTTCTAAGGCGGTACTTGATTGATCGATCGATCCCTTCGATCGTGAACTTCAATTCGAAACTGTGAATTTCGAAACGATGATTGAGTCTATTGGGAAAAAGATTTAACGATTGTGAAACGATGAAGAAGTAAAATGATTTTCAAACGTGAGGAAGGAAGGAAGAGAAAGTGTGTGTGTGTGTGTGTGTGCAAGAGAGGAGAGAGAAAGAGAAAGAGAGACAGAGAGAGAGAGAGAGAGAGAGAGAGAGGAAAGATAGAAAGATAGTAAGAGAGAAAGAGAGACTGAGGAGGATCTAAACGTCAGTCCTAATTCTCCGACGTGAAGAAGGATAACCGGCGCGCGCCCGCCGTCATCCTCGAAGCAAGACAATAAATTATAATCGCGTTTCTCTCGCGCCGCCTCGGATGCACCGAGCACGCGCTCTACTCCGACACACAAACACACATACACATACACACACACATACACACACACATACACACGCTCACAAGCCTCCGGTTCATGGCGCTTTGATCTCGTATGAAAGCAAGAGAAAGACAGAGAAAGAGAAACAGATAGAAAGAGAAAGAGTGAATGAGAGAGAGAGAGAGAGAGAGAGAGAGAGAGAGAGAGAGAGTGAGAGAAATATAATAGATACTTAGATAATTAATTCATCACGTTGTAATGTATGGTCGTAGAAGATAAATGAGAGGAATAAAAAAAAAGAAAAACAAAGAAAAAAGAAAAAAAAAAGAAAGAAAGAGGAAAGGAAAAAGAAAAAATACGATTGATTCGAAATAAAATTAAAGATGGAACACACTTTTCTATTCGTTTGTGTCTTTGGACTTACAAAGTTTACGTTCGAAGAACAATAAATCAACTCCTCCGTGCTATTTTCCATATCCTCCCTATTCCTCTCTCTCTCTCTCTCTCTCTCTCTCTCTCTCTCTCTCTCTCTCTTTTCGAAGAAGAAGAAGAAGAAAAAGAAGAAGAAGAATCGGCACGAGATGACTTACGTACGTATTAATTGGTCGTCGTAACGTAACGCCATATAATTATTATGTAATTAGTAGCCGGACATTAGCAGTCGTTGACTGCTTTACAACCGAGATACGTAAATCTCGTCAATTAATTTATTGGTACTTTCAATACCATATATATATATATACACACGAAAGATGTATATATATATATATATATAAATGGAGAATATATGGAGAAACGGAGGAAATAACTAAACGTGTCTGTCTCATCGTTGGAATAATAAAATAATATCTAAAAAAGGAATCATAGACGATAGGAAGATAGAGAAAGCGAGAGAAAGAGATGATTGATAGATAGATAGATAGATAGATAGATAGAAATAGAAAAAGAGAGAAGGAGTGGAAAAAGAAGGAGACGTAAAGTATACATAAGTCGAATAGAAGAACATCATCTTTACCGAACCAAAACCGAAACCCATTGCTTACAGAGTCCGATTCTTCGTCTTTTGCCGTTCTTCGAGAGGCGGAGAAACGAAGAAGAAGAAGAAGAAGAAGAAGAAGAAAAAGAAGAAGAAAATAGAAAGAAAAAGAGAAAAAGAGGTAGAGAGACAGAAGTCTCTCGGTCTTGAATTTCTCGACGATACCGCCGGCCATATAGGGATCATAAATTACGATTTATTGCGGAGGCAGCGCCTCCGCTCGACGGATTATCTTACCGTTATGTCAGCACGCTACAATTATATTTACATTTTCCTTCGTAATGGAATTCTACTCGCCTTACGAATTTCTATCGAAGAATCTTACCGAAGAGTCATTGTTCGTTCGTACATTTGGGTCATTCGTTCGTTCATAAAATATTAGAAGAAAAACGGATCTCTGGTCTCTTTCCCCTGTTCTCTCTCTCTCTCTCTCTCTCTCTCTCTCTTCCAACCCCTTCCCTCTTGATCTATCCATTCAATCAATCAGGTTTTAAAATTCTCCAATACCTGGATTAAACTTAATCTTTGATCTCTGTCGGATATAAGGAGGAAAAGGATTTTTCGAATTGTAAAAGATCACAAAGATCAAATTCTTTGACAATCTAAGTAATCCTCTACGTAATAAGTTTGGTTTATAAGCTTACTTACAAAGGATGGAAGTGAAAGATCGATCGATCGTAAATTACGGATTCCGTTGATGATCGTAGAAGAAGTTGAGGGAAGATGGTTTGACGGAAAAAAAAAAAGAGAGAAAGAGAGAGAAGAAAAAAAAATGAAGGAACTAAAGAAGTCGAAAAGAGAACTACACGCGTGCAATATATACCCGTGTTACGTGGCGTGCAAGGTACCTGTGTGTGGACTGAGCCCTTTAACAAGATGTACACCTGACTGGCGAAAGATTTTAAAACGGTCGTATAAACGAAACAAATTTATGACGGTCGTAGAGAAACGGAGCACGCGCGAAAGGGGAAAGAGGGAGGGGGTGGGGAAGGAAGAGCAGGCAGAATGAAAGAGAGAGAGAAAAGTGTGGCAATGAACCAGTGGTGAGTAGAAGAGTGAGCGAGACAGATAGACAGAAAGAAAGAGAGAGAGAGAGAGAGAGAGAGAAAACTGATCCGTACCTTTTAGAAGGCTCCCATTTCACATGAACGTGAAACGTCGTTCGTATTCACGGACGAACGGGAACTCCGTTTTGAAATGATCCCGTTCGCCATAAATATGAAATCCCGTATGTTCGGACCCTGTTCCCTGTCAATAAAAATTGTCGACTTTTTTCGCAATTCGCGCTATTGTTTTTTACACGAAGATTTTTCGTCTCTAGATCAGGACCAAACGATATATATATATATATATATATATATATATATATATATATATATATGTGTGTGTGTGTGTGTGTATATATATATACACATAAATTTATCGAAACGCTCGTTTCTCTTCCCAGTGTCTATTAAACCGTATAAAACCTGTATAAAACGTTAGAACGGTTTCGTTCATACGGTCCACCGTGTTCCACGTCAATGGACGTGCTCCATGGGAGTCTGCTTTTAGGACTTGTGGAAAATACATGTATGTATTTATATGTATATGTAATAGAGAAGTTTTATATATTTTTAAGGGACTAAGGTCGTATTTACAAATACAAATCTGTGTCACCGTTTATCGGGGTAGATTATTTTGGCGTGAATATAAAATGGATCTATGGATAAATTTATTTGGATATTTTTTCTTTTCTTTCTTTCCCCTTTTCTTTTTTCCTTTTTTTTTTTTTTTATTCGTTTTTCTATACTACGAAACTCTCTCTCTCTTTTTTTTTCTCTCGATCCGTTGAATTAAATATATATCATGTGCACGATGTTTCCGAATGTTCTCACGAATAAAATATCGTCGTCGTCGTTGTCGTTGTCGTTGTAATGTCGTCGACGTAACTCAGTCGTCGCGAGTGACGAAAGGCATACCACGGAGTGTGATAAATGCCAGAGCAATTACGTATTGACAGACGTCGGTGCATCGTCCGATCGCTTGTCTCAACTCAAGTATTTCGACGCATCTTCCTGCTGTGCAGCAATAACTTACAAAGTTTCTCTAACGTTGAATCGTACAACTAAATGTTTATTATAATATATAGATCGTAACATCGATTAGAACGTCGTCGGATCTTTGCGATGAGAATTTTCGAATGAAAAAGAAAAAAGAGAAAAGTACAAAAGTACAAAATAGAAAAAAAAAGGGGGAAAGAAAAAAGCGAGAAAGAAAGAAAACGAAAACGAAAAAAAAAAAAAAAAGAATTTCAAGGATAACTCGAAGAGAGGAAGAGTCTCGTCAATAGCGAACTAAGAAACGCGTCAGTCTTCGTGGCAGGGCCGAAGTTTGGGTCAGGGTCCATGGGTTTTAAGAGGCAAAAGGTCTAACGAAAGGTAGGAGGGCCGCCGTTCGACCAGCTGATGGATCTAATCAACATTCCTCCCTAATCACGATATGGCTGCCTCTCTTGCTCCCTCTCTTCTTTTCCTCTAAGCGAGAATGAGAAAAGATGAGAGAGAAAGATTCTCTCTCTCTCTCTTTCTCCCTTATACCCGCTCGATGGAGATTTGCAGAGACGCGTCGCACGCATTCGTTTTAATTTAACCGCCGTATAAATTAGACTCCCAAATGATAGTTTCTCCTCGAAGGGCGACGACGGCAAGGCGGACGACGAAAAACTACGATGCACCCTGTTCGTTCCTAATCACTGACAAACGAAAAGCGAAATAAAGGAAAAATCTTAAAAAATCAATTTATACACTCTAAGAGAAATTATTCTTCAATGAACGCGAGAAGAATTGTCAAAGTGATTGGATGAATTGGATGATAAGAAGGAGCGAAAAGGGAGAAATTGAAGAGGGATGAAAAATGTGAAACAACGAAGAAATTCGAGAATTGAAGGAAAAAATGAAAATCGAATTGGTAATGCATTAAGATTTTTTTTTCCTTTTTTCGATATGTCTCGTGAGAGAAAGAAATAAAGAAAATAATGGATGGATGAATAAAGAACAAAAAAAACAGAGAGACAGAGAGAGAGAGAGAGAGAGAATGAAGGGATTTCTTTGATACGACGACGATAGATCGTTACGGGTCGGTCGAAGGTTCCAACGAGAACGACGTACCCGTCGTATAGTTTTGCTGATACCGATAACGTAAAGGCAGTACCGGTAACAACGCTCCACCAACGTTCGAGAGACTCGCAGAGGGCACGGACTCATATCTGGTAGCACGGTGGCGGCGTTCCTCGGCTAATTGGTTTCCCGTGTTGCCTTTTCTCCCTCGGGATAAGAACGAGAACTCCCTCTCTCTCTCTCTTGCTCTATCTTTCTCTCTTACTATTCTCATATTTCTTTTTTTCCTCTTCGTCGTCTTCAAAAAGGATCCACGAAATATGATATTTCGTAGATCTCACGGCAAACGTGAAAAAGAGGAAAGAACAGAAAAGAGAAAGAGAGAGAGAGAGAGAGAGAGAGAGAGAGAGAGAGAGAAGAAAAAGAAAGAAAAGGGAAAAAAAAGGAGCTCCTCCTTTTTTCGCCGAAAGAGAAATTGGAAAAATTTGGAACAAATAAAAAAAAAAAAAAAAAAAAAGAAAAAAAACAGAGAAATAAAAGAAAAAGAAAATGGGAAAGAGAAAATAAGACGATTATCGAAAGGAATAGGATTCCTTGTGCTAGAGGTGGTCCTTTCTCGTGGGATTCGCGCTTTTACATATCGCGGACAAACAAAAAAAAACATATATATATATATATATCTCATTCTGGGATGCGCGCGTGAATGTACGCCTGCGTAAGGCACTCTCGCGAAAGCCCGACAAAAGCGGAGCAAAAGCGACGCTAACGATTGCCAAGAGGCAACATCTTATCGCGAGTTGCGATCGCATTAAGCGCGGCCAGTGACACCCAGTCCTCGGACGTACACGCACGTGAATACACATATATACACACATACATATACATATATACGCACACATACGCATGCACGTAGGCGTGCGTATATAGATGCGTGTACACGCGCACTAACTAATATACGTACGCACGAAAACACAAATGTTCATTTGTACACACGTAAAGACATATACGAACTCACGGTATATATACCTTCATTAGCGAAAAATAATTGTGGGCTCGGCAGCCTCGTGTTCGCCAATGAAGAGCCTCGTAAATGCGGCCCGTTATTACCGAAGGTATGCGTCCTACGACTGCCTTCGAGCTTTCTTTCTTTCTCTCTCACTCTCTTTCTCTCTTTATTTCTCTCTTTCTCTCTATCCCTCTCTCTCTCTCTCTGGCGCGCGTTTTCGTTAAGAAAAAAAAAAAAGAAAAGAAAAAATAATTTAGTCCGTATCTTCTTTTTGTCACTAAACTAGATACACTACAAAAACCGTTTTAATTGATGACGTTCTGGTTGGATGGATTGACTTTTGTTAAAGGAAAAAGGCAAATGGATCCTTTCGGTGGTACGATAATAAAAATGAGAACCACTGAGATGGACACAAAAGAGAGACGAACCGGACGAGGCTTCGATAGGAACTACTTTTGCAATGTTCCACGTATACATATATATATATATATATATATATATATATATGTATGTATGTATGTATGTATGTGCTTTAACACAAATAGACCTTTATGTATAAGCGAAAAAAAGACCAATCGACGGTTGAAAAAATTCTGGAAAAAATCTAAAAAAGAAATAAGGAAAAATAAGAGGAAAGAGAAAGATAGATGGATGATGAAAGATAGATAGAAACCGAGAGAGAGAGAGAGAGAGAGAGAGAGAGAGAGAAGTTTGTCAGTAAGCCTCGTTAACTTAGCAAAACCGCGAGTAATTATGAAAACGGCAATTACGGAATTAGTTACCGACATCGTTCAAGTACCTTCACGCGATCCATAATTATACGCCGGACGATGAAATACTCATGCGTAAATAGAGAAGGCTCTAATGGAAGGAGTATTTTATTGGAAGGAAACATCCTTCGTAATTGATATTTCAAATAACTAAAAAGACGATTATAAAAAAAAAGAAAAAGAAAAAATATATATATATATATATATATATATATATATATATATCAAACGAAAGGCTGAAACAGAAAGAAAAAGGGATGCACTTTGATGAGATTAAACGAAACTATTTTCTCGGGAATTGATTAAGAAAAATAAGAAGTGAAAAGAGAAGAAGGAAAGGGAAGGTAAAGAGAGGAAGGAAAAGTTGAGAGGATAAAAAATGGTAAAGACCGAGTATTCTCTCTCGACGAGGGTGAAGTTAAAAGATGGTGTGGAGTCGATAAGAGAAAACGGGAAAGGAGGACCGCATCGACAGAACGATTCTCAAGAAGAAACGCGTCCGGCTTGTCATGCCATTCTCGATCCAGAGGAATATATGTATCCACATATATATATATATATATATATGATACGTTAGATCCATATTCGTAAAATGCATTCATATTTAACGAAGGCCGATGCGTACGGTTCTGTGCACGTATGTAAATCGTTGCGAAACTTTGCTCATAGATATGTACATACATACATACATACATAAAAATATATACATGTATATATATATATATATATATATATATACATGTATGTATATATATATACGCATAAGTAGTAGTAGTAGTAGTAGATGCGAAAATTCCGGACGAGGGAGAGAGATTCCCCAGATCCCACGTGCGATCAAAAATAGAAGACGGCGCTACTCTCTGGGCTCCTCGCGGCTTTTAGCGAAAAAGCTTCGAAGCATAGCTTCGATATGGAATCCTACGCGCTATGATCGAGAGCACCTTCCAACGAGACACTCCAAGGAATTTCATTCGCTAAAGGAAAAATATCAAGTAATATAATGACTCCTCTTTGGATCTTCGGTTGAGAACTTTTCGAAAAAGAAAAAAAAGAAAAGATAAAAAGAAGAAACAAAATTTTTTTTTAAATAAATCTCTTCAGTAATAAAATTTCTAGATTTAATTTCTAAATATAATTTCTCGTTACAATTCACATATATAAATATCTATTTATTATATTTCATCGTTTATGCATCTTCTTACTGGGAATGTCTTTATCATTGTAAGTTCACGTTAGCACCGAATATTGATTGGTAATTTCTCTCTTTTTCTCTCTCTCTCTCTCTTTCTCTCTTTCTCTCTTTCTCTTTCTCTTTCTCTGTCTGTTTGTCTCTCTTTCTCTCTCTCTCTCTCTCTCTCTCTCTCTCTCTCTCTCTCTCTTTCGAGCTGTCGCTTATCGACTACCCTGTTATCGTTCGAAACGGCGTAATTAAAGCAGAGCAGAGTAGTAGGAAGACCGGAGGAACGTGCTGAGAGATAGCTATCGGCGGACGGTCATTATTCGACCATGCGTTTTGTTATCATCGTCGGAGTTGGACATAATGAGACGCGAGCATGCTCGTTACCGGAGTACGCGCTAATAATAACGACGGACGTAATGTAATTGACCGGCAGTTCACGAATGGGAAATCTTTTAAAGAGAGGGAATTTTATTTACTCGAAAAGAAATTCGATTGAAACTGGAAAATTCTACGATATTTGTTTAATCAATTGAACATGTACAGAATGATCATTATTATTATGAATAAAATTGAAATGATATTTAAGGATCATTTTTTATTTTTATTTCTTCCTTTTCTTTCATTTGTCTATCTCTCTTTTTCCCTAAGAAAAGGAAGAGAAAGAAAGATTATTTCTTTTTTTAATTTTTTTATTTCTTCAAACACGATCAGAACCACCACAAAATCCAGATGCTATGATTCTCTCGATGACTCGTTATGCGGTATAACGATAATACAGGAAACGAAAAGGATATGATGATTTTGCTCGATGAATATGAAAGAGAAAGGAGGGAACCAGATCGGTCGGTCCACCGCAACAAGTTTTGGTAACGAGTCCGATCTTTTCGTTTCCGCGAGGAAACGATTCGAGGTTCCATGGTAGTTAAGAGGAAATGCTTTTTTCAGAAGAAAAGAAAAGAGAAAAAAGAAAAGAAAAAAAGAAAAATAAAAGGGAGTGCCATGAGTCAAGAAGGAGAGGAAAGGGAACGGAAAGTTTTGGCCGTTTTCTCGCTCACCTCCTGTCCTTACGTCTGTCACACGCGACACGCAACTGACAGACTTTCTCTCTCTCTCTCTCTCTCTTTCTCTCTTTCTTTATCTCTCTATCTCTTTCGTTCGTCATGTCTGTTATTACGTTGACTTGACCACACCGTTTTTGGTGAGAAAATGAGATGAGAAAATATAAGAGTATATATATATATATATATACGTACAATATACAATATAAAATATATACAATATATTTTTTTCTTTTATGCGATTGATCTTCCTCTTCTGTTTCTCCTAAATCTATTATAAAATAACTAAACCTGTTAAAAATCAGCGCGGACAGCTTGCATATGTATAAAAACTATAATTAGAAAAAGAAAAGTGCAGATATTAAAACTAACGATATTAACGATTTCAACATTTTTTTATTATTCATGAAATGCGAGAGAGAGAGAGAGAGAGAGAGAGAGAGGAAGAAGAAACGCATTTCCGTTTTGTTTAATCGATTCGAGGAAATTGATATAAACAAAGATTGAACACATATTAAATTGAATATAATAATATATGACAGTGTAATCGCCCATTTTTCCCATCTATCTTCGTCTTAAGTAATTAATTAGAGCTATTCATTCTAGATAATAATTTAAATTTGATCTAACATAAATACATATATACATATATAAATAGATAAATACATACATAGATAGACGCACCACTCAATCTTAATAATTTTTCATTGAAATTAACACGGCAGAAAGATAGAGAAAGATAGAGAAATGTAAAGAAAAAAAGAAAGAAAGAAAGAAAAAGATAGAGAAAGAGAGCGAATGAGAGAGAGAGAGAGAGAGAGAGAAATAGAGAGGGTGGATGATTTATAAGTAATGGTAAGGTGCATTCTACATAGTCTCAAGTAATCGCTCGTTATCGATATCTGAAAGCGAGTGCGAGCGGCGTTACGTCGTTAATCGCGCCCATAAACTCATTCCTTGATTTATTTACCTTACGTCGTACGTATGTAGGTACATTCGCGAGCTAGCGAAAGCCAGGACGAACGAGTTTATAATTACGCATATCCGTTTTAAAATACGAACCGACGAGCTCACGGAAATCGTCCCGTGACTATGTCCATGAGGGCTCGTAAAGTATCTCGAAGATTGGAGAACGCTTAAGTCATAACCAATAGACTCGAACGTGTAAGTGAGGATAACCTAGAGAGATAGATCAATGGAGACAGAGATAAAAAAAAAAATATATGTATATATATATATATATATGAGCCATTCACAAGACAAATCGATCGATTAAGAATACTTATAGAAATAAAAAAAAAAAAAATTGATATTTTCCACTTTTCATATTCACAATAAATTTCCCTAATTTCTTTCATTTAATATTATTATTAAATATGCAAATTTTTTTTTTTTCATCGTCGAATAAAAAAATTAATTTATTTTGTAAAGCCAATCTGATTAACTCCGTTACACGTTGTTGCAAAATCATTGCGACAATGCAATTCAAACGTAGCAGCAAGGACTTTACATACATTTTACAATGTTTAGTTGAATTTGTATTTTAAAATGTATTTTAAAAAACAATTTATATTATTTCGTCACATCTCTCCACTTTTTGTTTCATAGATTTAATCGATTTGGCAAGTGAGCGGCTCATATATATATATATATATATATATATATATATATATATATATATATGTAGAGAGAAAGAGAGAGAGAGATAGAGAGAGAAATATCAAGAGTCTATAGCAAATACGATTCAATGATTGATTTAACCGTATGACATGCCTTATCTATAGACTATCAACGATCAATGTCGTTTCTACAGAGTAGTTCGTCAACATGCTAGTCTTCGTTGTAATTTCTCAATGATTTACAACTCTACTCTATTCTATCGGGAACGATAATGAAGAAGGATAGAGAGAAATTTTATAGACATTTAGAGCAGGTTTCCTCTTCGAGCTAAACTTTATAACGGTAAGGCGTGGTAGCATGGGGCATAGGGTGTAGAGGGGAGGAGGATGGAGAATAGGAACGAGAGGAAGCGAGGTGTATACTTGGATGAGAACTGGGCTTTAACAAACCAACGCAACGAGCCATATAATTATCATATTACGATTACATTTACGAGTTCTATCTGCTCCTAATTAAATCTAGGTAATACCTATACGTATTCAGCTGGAAACGCTTCTGCTAACCACCCGGCAGCCATTTCGTGTTTACAACGACGTTAAGGACGTCGTCGTGGCTTTCAAACGCGAGTTGTACTCTATGAACGCTATATGACGTACTATGACGCTACTTAACGATAAACATTCATCGATATAAAACTTTTTTAAGAATTAAATTTCAATCGATTTTACTGTTACTTGACAATTAAGAACAAAGAAAATAAATTAATTGGTAAAAAGTACAAAAAAAAAAAAAAAAAAAGAAAAAAAAAAGGAAAGAAAAGAAAAGAAAAGAAAAAATTAACAAAAGATAAAAATAAAGAAAAAAGAAAAAGAAATTCTCTTTTTATGTCCAGCCGTCCAACTTCTTCTCCCATTTCGTATATATATATATATATATATACACACATACATACACACGAAGCACGTGCGTGTTGTTCTTTCTAAAAGAGAGAGAAAAAAAAAAAGAAGAAAAAGAAAACAAGAAAAGGGAAGAAAAATTGGGAAGAGTTCGAAGTAAAAGAAGAAGTAGTAGTAGAATGAGGAGAAGATGGAGAAGGAGAAATACAAATCGCGCAATAAAAGGTTCCGTTCGAGGATCGTTATCGTTTTCGAAGATCTTTACCGAGTTAGAAGCGTCCCAGAACTGAGAGAGACGCGAAGGTTCGTGTATCGAAGGTTATAGCCTCGTACGCAGAACATAACAATATCGAGACGAATGAGAGTGGCATTCGCCATCTAGGCGAATTCCGGGGACGTTTACGAGCTAAAGGAGGAAAAGAGAGGAAGGTAGGGAGGGAGGGAGGGAGGGCCATCGTGATCGCCCATTGAGATTTCGTTTCCCCGAGTATGGGGAACTTCAGAACGTGGGCATTTGCCATTACGCCAAGACGGAATTCCTTTGCGAACGCACACCAATAAGAATACTATTCGATAAACCTCGCCAAAAAATTATCCTACGTTGAGATCTGCTTGGAAAATTTTCCTTTCTTTTTTTCTTTCTTCCTTTTCTTTTTGTTTCTCTCTCTTTCTTTCTCCGATATAAATGCACTAGATATATGTTGATATTGGTACGTATATATCTATGTATATATTCTGTAAAAAAAATATAAACGGTCAACAAATGTTAAAAATCTCTTTTTAAATCTGTTTTCTCTTCGTATTTAATTTTATTCTGTACGATGTATTCTGAACGATTTATCTGATTGTGATCTGCAACGTAACGATCACCAAATGATTTCGTCGGGCTCAACGAACAGAATTTTAATTGACATTAGCATGATTGCTTCTCACAAAATAATAAAAAAGAAAAAAAAAAATAAATAAAAGAGAGGGAGAGAGAGAGAGAGAGAGAGATTAAAAAGGCAAAGTATTCTCAATAAAATATCGCAACGAGCTGCTACGATTATCGCGACACGCCAGTAATTGCGTCGAACGTGCTCATGCTCGTTGCAACATCAACAGCCGTTGTTCTTTATTATTAAGCAAACGCTTGCCCGATAACACTTGGTCGATGCGGTATTATCGTCGTACTCGTATTGTACACGATCGCGCTATTTTATAACGATAATGCGTCTCTAGACGCGTGTAAGTATTTAATTTGGATATATACATGCATGTATTAATGCATATATATATATATATATATATATATATGTATGTATGTATGTAGATATGTATGTAGCTACCTACAGCATTGCACGAACGAGAGAAAAGAAAGCGATGTACCAGATGAAGAAAAAAATTTGTTGGCAGATAAGTAGATACTATATCGTAGTAGTAGTAGAGAGAGAGAGAGAGAGAGAGAGAGAGAGAGACAGAAATAAATGAAAGGAGAAGGAAACATTGAAGGATTCACGCGATGGGGTAGAATGCTTCACTTTCGAAGAACGTATTCCGGAATTCCTGACCACTAAGTGGTCCAGGACTTCGGGCATCTTAACATTCCCTCTTATTACGGACTTTCCGAAAATATTTTTTTAACACTCCTCGAGACTCCCCAAATCGCGTGCAATTAAAAAGATTTAAATAACTATATATATATAACTATACGATACTTTATACCTGCATATATGCTTCTCTCTGTACTGTATATACATATATATATATATATATATACAGTAGATAACTATCGTAATGAGAATTACTAAGGTCACAATTTAAATTATTAATAATTAGAGATCGTCGGAATGTAAAGAACCGATATATGTAAAATAATGACGTGTAGATCGAACTCTTCTCTCTTCTTATCTCTCCTTTTTTCTCTCTCTCTCACTCTCTCTCTCTCTCGAATGTTTCTATCTCGATTATATCTCGTTCTCTTTGCATTCTCGATACTTTCAGCAACTTTCCATCGTTCGCTCTTCTTCGCAAGTAACGAAGCTTAACTGTTCACCGGCACGCACGCACGCTGACCGTACGCTGAATGGTTTATAATTGCGGTAACGTAGATATAGTACGCGATACGTGCTCGCGTTTATTTCCGCGCTCGATGCACTCTCCTCCTCATCCTCCTCATCCTCATTCTCGTCCTCCTCCATCCCCCTTCTTCTCTCTCTCTCTCTCTCTCTCTCTTTCTCTTTCTCTCTTTTTCTCTTTCTCTCTTCTCGAGCTTTACACGACCGACGGCATTTTCGTTTACGTCGGGGCTACCGCACAAAATTATATACCACTCCTTTCATATTTTTCGTATACACGCACGCTCCAAGATTCTTAAAAACTTGGCCATAATATTATAGCCGGTACCGACAATGTTACGTTTCTTAAACGTCTTCTTCCTTCATATATATATATATATATATATAAAAACAATCCCGTTACTTGTTTTTAATCCCATCTTGAAAATGAATAGGTATTACGTATGAAATATAATTTTCAATCGGTCATGTTCGATTCAATATAAATAACGTCAATTGTATTGTATTTAATTAGAAAATATTATAGATTTTATCATATATTATAGATATAATAATTATTAAATTTATCGATTATAATAATTGTTATAGATTTAATCAATATTAAATTTATACATTTTATTAAATATCCATAGATAATAATAAATATTAAATTAATATAATTTAATAAATATTATAGATTTAATTAATAAATTAATAAATGTTATAGACGGAAGTATAGAAGATATGTTTAATAAAGATCAAGTTCAATGAAACAACGAATGATATTATTTCCTTAAGATCGTTTTAAGATAAAGAGAAAGAGTAAGAGAGGGAGAGAGAGAGAGAGAGAGAGACACGGTAAGAAATACTATCGAGATGGCTACACGTTTGGTCAATTTAAAATAGTGTAGAAGCGTGACGGTCAATGGGTCTCGTGTTACGTTAATAATCTTACGATGCGTTTATAAGAGCACATGGTCGAAATAGAGTTTTCGCGTGTTATACGTAAATACGTGCGCGTACGTATTTATGTATGCGCGATTACGAATGAAAGACCCTTCAAGAATTTTTTTCCTCTTCTTCGTCGATTGATTTATATGCAGACATATAAAAGAGAGAGAGAGAGAGAGAGAGAGAGAGAGAGAGAGAGAAATTAATCAATTTTGCATGATTAAAAGGATCTAAACTTAGATCAAACGTTTGGGAAAGTTTCTTTGTTTCCTTCTTTAATATTTTCTTTTTTCTTTTTCTCCTTCACTTTTTTTTGTTCTTTTTTTTATTTTTTTTTTTTAATCGTTCTATTTATACTTCCCCATTGAATATTTAAAGTATGATACACCCATATCAATTTTTCAATCGATAATATCCTCTTACCATTTTCTTTCATCTTCTTTCTCTGTCTCTTTCGTTCCTTCGTCCGTCCATCCATCCATCCATCCATCTGTCTGTCTATCTGTCTGTCTGTCTGTCTTTTTCTCTCTTAATCGAACTCGTTATCCGAGAAAAAGATGCATACGCCAAACGATGATTCGTGCCCGTGTAAACTGAAAGGCAATGCTCGGTTCTCGCGAGTATAACGACCTTATAATGACACGGCTGCTACGAGCTTAATGTTTTCGACACGTAACGAACGAGTGTACGAATTCGTGTGTGGCTTCGCGCGACCGAGACGAGTCATGTTGTTAAGAGAGAGACAAGCGAACGACCGAGCAAAGAAGAAAAAAGAAAGAAGAAAAAAAAAACAAAGAGAGAGAAAAAAGAAACAAAAAAAAAAAAAAAAAAAAAAAAAGAGAAAATAAAAGAAAAAGGGGAGGAAAAAGAAAGAAAGAAAAAAAAAAAAAAAAAAAGAACATTATTCCACGGACCGTAATTCAATCTTCCTTTTAAGTTATAATTTCTTTCTACCCTCTCTCTTCCCCTACCCCCCGCGACCTTCCGCCCTTTCCCACCAATCCTATTCGAATTCTACTCGAGGAATTTATCAACGCTATTATCAACACGATTTATTCTCGTGTCGTTTCACTTTAAATATTGTACGTTTCGTTGAGAAGGAAAGAGTGAAAGAAAGAAAAAAAGAGAGAGACCGAGAGAGAGAGAGAGAGAGAGAGAGAGAGACAGAGATAAAAAAAAGAGAAAAGTTTCAAACTAGATATAACCGATAAAACTGATTGAACGCAATAAAACTCTATAAAATATATAATAACTACATTACGAATTATTTTTGTCCGTATTAGAATACAACGATCGATCGCGTACGATCGGATATGTTTATTAATATCGTAAACTCACAAACGCGTAATATCTACAAAGTGGTATTAACGACGTTGATCGTAAAGTTGAATAGAATGATAAAAGAAAAGGAGAAGGAGAAGGGGAGAAAGGAAAGAGAAGGAAAAAGAAAAAGAAAGAAGGAATGAAAGAAAGATAATATAAAAGGAAAAGGAAAAGAGAAAAAAAAGGGGAAAGAGAAAAGAGGAGGAAGAAGAGGGAAGGAAAGAAAGAAGAAAAAAAATAAAACAACGAAGAACGTACTAAAGCAAGAACAAAGGGAGATTAGATCGACACGATCGTCTTTAATTATTTTATATTTGGATCGCGTGTTAGGGTGGCACGCGAGAGCGTGCTGTCGACGTGTAACTGACGTTAGCCCGTGTCACGCCTTGCCGAAACTCTCTGCTTCTTGTTTCGTGCGAGGCTCGATCGATTTTTCAAATGAGTCCTATGTCGATCATAATCGATCATTTGTTTTCTAACGTTTATCAAAGTGCATACCAAACTCCTATATAGGTTTTAATATATTGTTCGAGATAATATACAATCCTTCTCTTTCTCTCTCCATCTCTCATTCTCTCTTTCTCTCTCTCTCTCTCTCTCTCTCTCTCTGTCTGTCTCTTTCTGTCTATCTTACGTCAACGATTTTCTAATAAACGCATATTCGCGTAAACAAGTTACTTATTCGCCGTTCGATTAATCGAACCTTCCTACTTACTGAAACCACCTTTCTAATCGATCAACCAGATTAGCAAAACCAGATAAGAAAAAATAATAATAATAATAATAATATATATATATATATATATGTATATATGTATATATAAAAGATAAAAAGATATAATAATTTCATCGATAATATTATGTTAATACGACATATGTAAATTACTTTACCGGTTATTAAGTCAGAGTTAATGATAAATCTTATTATAAATTAATAAAGATCAAATGTAAATTCCGTTGATCGTGCTAAATAACGAAACGTTTAAATCTAAGGAACATAAGTGTGACCAGCTACTGGAAGACTTTTATGCGAGATAAAAGCTTTTTTTAAATTCTAAACTATAGTAATAGGTAAATGGATTAGAACGTTTATGTGTCATTGAATTATTTGAAAGAGAAAAAAGAAAAGAAAAGAGTAGAGAAAGAGAGAGAGAGGAAAAAAAGAAGAAAAGAAAAAGAAAAAAAAAAAATAATTTAATAAGAGACAAACATAGAGGCACGTTTCGCTAAAAATATATGTATATTCATGGGGTTCTGTCTCGTGTGAGGTAAAAGTCGAGTTTTGCGGAAATAAATAGAAAGAGATAGAATGTCTCTGTGTTCGTATCTATGTATGTACGTATATATGTATGTATGAGTGTGTGTAATGGCTCGCGTACAGTCGTCGATTTGCATAGGCTAATGAATATGTTAAATCAATTTCAGAAAACGAGCGAAGCGGCCGCGTAGCGTAAGTGGGCAAAGCGTCCGTTTGTTCGTTTGTACGCGTTCGCGTTCGCGCGAACGCTCTCTCTCTCTCTTTCTCTCTCTCTCTCTCTCTCTCTCTCTTTGTTTCTCTTTCTCTCGCACTCAGAGAACGAGGCGCGGAGCTCTGTTATTATTGTAATTGCCGCGCGTGTAAAACCGCGTGTGGAAAATGAGCCTAATGTGACGTGTGCGGGCGGTAGGTAGGTACCACCTACTACCACCATCACACATATACGATACGCCAACGCTTTCCCGCGTTTTACGTGGACCGACAACGGAGACTCTCGAAGCACCTGGAGACTCTCTCACTCTCTTTCCCTTTCCCTATGTCTGTTTGTCTATCTCTATCTCTGACTTCATACCGTATTGAGAATGAAGAAGAGAAAACGCTCGTAGACGAGTTATAATCTAGCTAAAGGAAACGAGTTCTCTTATCCTTCTTTTTCTAAGCGTATTTCTTAAGCCGCCATATCCATCCTTTCTATCAATCCATCACAGAAAACCATATATTTTCGATTTAACGAATTTAAACCGAATTTAAAAAGAGAGAGAGAGAGAGAGAGAGATTTGTTAAAAAGTACTGTCTTTCATTTATCTTTTTCTTTCCTTCTAAACAATTAGACAATTAGACGATTATTGAAAATAATGAAAGTCTAATTAAAACGTACGATTTAAGGAAAAATATTGAAAAGAGTGGCGAGAGAGAAAGAGAGATAGAGAGAGAGAGAGAGAGAGAGAGAGAGAGAGAGAGAGAGGAGAGAAGAAGGAAAGAAAGAAAGGAAAGAAAAGAAGAAAAAAAATTTAGAAAAAAAAAGAGAAAGAAAGAAAGAAAGGAGGAAAAGAGCGAGAGAAGATCTTGCTGTGCGGTATGCAAAGTTCTCTCGTTCGTTTAACGAGGGAAGCGAATCTCGAAGACGATTCTCGAGGCCTTTTTCGCGTGCACCGGAGGAAGCCTTCTTCCTCCTCCTCCTCCTCCTCCTCCTCCTCCTTCTCCACCTCATCCACCACCTTCTTTATCGTCGTCGTCGTCTCGTGGTCGTCGTCGTGGTCGTCGTCGTGTGCGTTCGTACATTCGAGTGAATAAAGGAAAGACCACAGAACAAAAGAGGAAGAAAGATAAAAAGAGAGTAGAGCCACGCGCAAGAGATGAGTCTCCTCCTTCTCATCCTCCTCCTCCCTACACCGTCCCGTTCCATCCCGACCCGACTCGACCCGGCCCCCTATCCCGCCCTACCCGTTCCTTCTACTCGATCTCCTTCTTCTCGCCTCGCAACTGCCTCCTCGAAAAACTCCTCCAGGCGAATGCTGAAAAACTGCTCTGCCTAACGAACCATCGCCCATTCCCACTTAACTGAGAATGCCAGTTACGCTTGCGACGCACCGATCGACTTCTTTACTCTCTTTCCTTCTCTTTCTTTCTCTCTCTCTCTCTCTCTCTCTCCTTTATCGTCCTTCCTCCTCGACGTCAATCCTACGTGGGTACCGTTTATTTGTACGGATTTGCGAACGGTTTGTTTGGAAAATTCGTCGCGTTCGATTATTATTTCACGAGGTACTCTTATTTCCTTTAAGATAAGACGCCCGAATGAAATGTAAAGCAGATGCGTTTTAGTGATAAATATCAATACGGTAGTTTCACTCAATCAGATATTTGAGAGGAAACAAAAAAAAAAAAAAAAAGGAAAAAAAAAGAAGAAAAAAAGAAGGAAAAAAAGAAGAAAAAAAAGAAAACAAAAAACAAAAGGAAAAATAAAGTAAAAACAAACCAAAGAAAAAAAAGAAGAAGAAGTGAGGATATACCTGTAATAAAAATATAATCGATCATCGTTAATTAACGACGTATACTTTCTAATAATCGTCATGGATTATATTTATTTATTTATTTATTTATTTATTTATTTTCTTTTTCTTTTTCACTATGCAAAAACGTTACCAACGTTACGGGACAAAAGAGAAAAATTCTGGAAGATGATTCTTGCCATGATTGTGGCTCGTAACGAGGTAAATGCGCCGCGCCACGTGGATCATTTGCAGCACAGCACCCGGATTAATGGAGCGTCGCTACCACGCTAAACTTGCGCAATCCCTTATCACGAGAGGAGGCTCGTATCCTCGTTGTAAATACGGTTGCAACAGCTTATAATCCAAAGACATATACTCGTGAGCGTACAATATCGTACCTATCCTCTTCCTGGCTACGCTATGCAAATACGCCCGACATAATGGGGGAGGGGAACCTCCGAAGAACCTTCAATAAATGCGACCAAACCGCGAATTATAGGAGAAAGAGACATACGGACAGACAGATAGACAGGCAGACAGAGTAAGAGAGAAAGAGAGAGAGAGAGAGAGAGAGAGAGACTGTTATGAATTTGAATTTATCTCGAGGATGATATTTATATTATTTAAAAATATCTAGATATAATAATACTAAGATAATGCTTGTTTTATTCATTTAATAAAATGATGTACGCCAATCTGATCGCGAATGTTATATATATAATAATATTTTATATTATTTATTATTTAAATAAACGACGAGAATAAAGTATGTATATATATATTTGTCTACGTATTATTATTATTATTATTATTACTATACTATATCACGAGAACGATAAACTCGAAACGTTTTCGTATGGCAATCTAACTGGCACGTGCAGGATACCAAAGAATAAAACACCTGCTCCTGAAGGTAAAGTTATAAACGTTTATAGCGCGAGACATAAAATTTAATTAATTCCCGATTAACACCATGACACAAAATGATCCTCAAAAGTTTCAAGGTTCCCCCTTTTCTTTCTTTTTCTTTTTTTTTTTTTTTTTTTTTTTTTCCTTTTCTCTTCCTCCATCTCCTTTTTTTCTTTTCATATCCATCTTATCTCGTTCGTCCGTCTATTATTTATCTTTCTCTTTAACTATTCTCTTTTCACTTGTCGAAAATGGAAGATATACGAGGCTCACGAACTTTGTATCCTTTTCTTTATTTATCTTCTTTTCTTTTTTTTCTCTCACCCTCTTTATAAATTCGAACAGTAAAAGTTAGATTCGATTAGATCGAAAGAGAGAGAGAGAGAGAGAGAGAGAGAGAGAGAGAGAGAAGGATGTTCGCTTTAAAAAAAAAAAAAAAAAAAGGAAAAAAAAAAGAAAAAGAAGAAAAAGAAAGAAAAAAAAGAATAAGAAGAAAAATTCACTCCAAAGAAGAAAAGAAAAACGATCGTCGCAAAACGTTCCTTCCGTTTCCGTACATTGCCCGTATCATTAAATTCCTTAACACACGATATCTTTATTATCGAGCATTTATCATAGCCCCACTCCTTTTACGAGCACGTAACGTCGTCCTTCCAATTAAGAATTCATCGAGCTGATCGGGTCCGATCTTTATTACGGCCACCGAACACGTTCAAGGGATATCTCGCTTCGTTTCTCTCTCTCTCTCTCTCTCTCTCTCTCTCTCTCTCTTCTATCACTCTCTATCTCTCCTTTTTTTTTTGTTCGATGTATGCTTTATCTGAAGAATTGCAAAATGGTTATAAAGATCGAAAAGTCGAATTGAAAATTCAAGATAATACAGTCGAAATTTAAAAATACGTTAATGAAACTAAGATAAAACACCTGCTTTCAGTTCCATGTTGGTTTTTATCTCTCTCATAAATAGAATAAATATTCATTCGCGCGATTGTCTAAGGACGAAAACATTAAGCGACACATAATTATTATTTCTAAATACATCCCGTTATTTTCCTAACACAATCTTTTCCAACCTATTTACATAGATAATAAAACTTTTGTTTATCGCAAAAGAAAAAAAAAAAAAAAAAAAAAAAAAAAAAAAAAAAAAAAAAGAAATAAATAAGAAAATATTACGATGTAATAATAATCGTCATCGTTCGTTCGTTCATTTTCTTTCTTCATTTTTTTTCCTTTCTTTTTCTTTTTCTTTTCTTTTTCTCTTCTTTTTTCTGCCCCCATCCCACCTCTCCCCACCCCCTCTGCCATCTCACTTTTAGTTCACTAATTGTCGTATGAGTAAGATTTCCATAAAAAAAAAAAAAAAAAAAAAAAAAAAACAAACAAACAAACAAACAAAAAGAATATTTCCAATCGGTACAACGAATAGAGTAATACGATTTCGTAAGAAGTGTTGAAAAAATTATTTTGAGATTAAAACTTACTTGATGATTTTTTTCCTAGAACCGAAGAAACGCTTTCTCTCGTCTAACTAATCGAGAGGAAACGTAACTCGAAACCCATACTCGTCAGAGTCCCTGGGACGGCTTACACACGTCGTTGAAAAGCCACGTGGGCCCCCCGTGGGGTAAAAGTCTTTCTCCGGAGGACCGTTTGCTCGCCATGTGTTTCGGGACCCTTCGGGGCCACAGGCGTGGTTGCGGTCGCGAGAAAGAAAGAAAGAAAGAAAGAAAGAGAGAAAGAGAGAAAGAGAGAGAGAGATAGATAGAGAGAGAGAGAGAGAGAGAGAACTTTTCGAAAAATTCTTCGAGAAGAGGATGAGGATGATGAAAAAGAAGCAACAGCGAGTTGCTTGTCCCCCGGAAGAGCTAGGATTTCACGCTCGTAACGAGAACGAGTGAGTGACTATAAAAACGACATAAAGATCAGCTATTTTGACAATCCTCGAGATTTCTCTCTCTTTCTCTCTTTCTCTCTCTCTCTCTCTTTATCTATCTATCTATCTATCTCTTTCATTCACTCTCTCTTTCACTCGTTGACAACGATAAACTTTACGACTGTACGAGATTCCTTTTACTCTTTATCCATCCTCCTTTTAAAGTGTTCTTTTTTCCATTTTTTCCAGTCTACACATTGCCACCTCAATAAAGGCTACATTTTTACGTTGTATTTATAAAAATGAAAGTAAAGAGGAAGGAAGGAAAAAAAAAAGGAGAATTAAAATATGAAAAATAAATAAGTAAATAAATAAAAAGTAAAGAGAGAAAGAAAGAAAGAAAGAGAGAAAGAAGAAAGATAGATAAAAGAAATCAAGAGATATCTATAGATAGACACATACACCCACGTATACGCACGTACATACACGTACGTACACACGCAAGCACGCGCATAGATAATGCGCGACCAGACTAGCGAAGAAATTTTCGAGTCACCGTCGACTTTAGCCGCGGCCTTACACGGTCGAACTATAATATCGATCGGCTTGGAGTAAAGAAAAGGAGGATAAAAAAAGAGGAAGAAGAAAAAAGAAAAGAAAGCAAGAGAGAAAGAGAGAGAGAGAGAGAGAGAGTAAAAGAAAGGAGAAAAAAAAATAGAAGGAAAGAATAGATCGTCGGACACGGTCGAAGGGTGAATGCGAAAATTCATGCAGTAGGAAGAGTATAAGGGGAGGGACGAGGTGAGGAGCGCAAAGAGGAGGACTAGAAGAGCGGGTCACCTCCGACGTTAGGGTGCAGAATGCAAGTCACGCTGGGTAATTGCACCACGCGACCATTAGCTCGCGTGCGAGTTCGCGAGACTTGAAACGTAGGCCTATTCGTCGTAGGTGGCTCGAAGAGAGAAAAAGAGAGAGAGAGAGAGAGAGAGAGAGAGAATGAGAAAGAGAGAGAAAGTGTCGCTCCCTGTGTTCCGAGCTGTGTTCTGTTTATACGAACCGGCGATAAACTCCATCTTATCGTTTGAGGTGACGATCCCCGACCGTTCGAACTTAATATTTTTGCGATAATAAAATTTATTCATCGGGCAAATCGTTTAATTATTATAATTATTATTTATTCGTCGCCAATGGATAATTGAAATCTTGACTCGAGTGTAAGTGATTTTTATTTTTTTCTTCTTCTCTCTCTCTCTTTTTTTTTTTTTTTTTTCTTTATGATTATTATTCCTTCTTCTTTCTTCTCTTTTTCTACTTTTTTTTTTTTTTTCTTTTTTCAGTTCAATACTTTTTTTCAGAACTTGTGCTCATTTAGCAATGGAAAATCACGGGGATCTTATTAAAGTTTTGTTTTTCTCTCGTGGCTCTTCAAAGTTACGTTCCTTCCATTCAAGAATTTTCTCGTGATTGAAAAAATTTATTTTTATTGACGTACATATCTACGTACGATATTTTGTCTGATACGACTCCTATGATTGGTAATATGATCGGAATTATCTCAACTTTGTTTCGGTGCGATAATTCTTTCATTTTATTATCAACATCATCATCATCATCATCATCTTTATTATTATTATTATTATTACTATTATTATTATTATAAGTACGCGTCGAGGTTTTTTTCAGGAATAATATTTCTTTTTTGATTAGTCTTGTTTTCTTTTTCTTTCATTCAGAGTACAGACGATTCTCATTGGTAACAGGTCGCGTGACTCACCACCTAGCTCTACGCGTCGAATCAATCCGTTCGACCGATTCCTCGGTTATTTTCCAGAGAATTTTTCCAGACGAACGCACGCGGAGAATTTAACTCCGCGTTCGATTTCAAGTTCAAAGCGAGCGCGTCACGAAAAAGATATAGATAGATAGATAGACAGAAAAAAAGAAAGAGAGAGAGAGAGAGAGAGAGAGAGAGAGAGAAAGAGAGAGAGAGAGAGAGAAAAGATGAGACGCATCGGTGGATGTTTAGACTGCTTAACAGATGCTGCTTGCTATACTGGCCCTCCCTCCCTCCCTCCCTCCCTCCTATCTCCCTCGACGCTTCTCTTGCACGTCCGAACGAGCTTGAATCGCGAGACCGACAAACAAATCGTCCAAATTCAACGGTCGTCAGAACGTCGATCGAATTCTCGAGACGACTACTACGACGACGATTTTCGTGGTTACGATCGAGTATCTCCGTCGAGCTGGAAGGGAATCACGATTCTAGTATAGATCTCGAACTAACGAAATCTTTCCTACCCTTCTCTCTAAAGGATCCGTGAAGAAAAAAAAAAAAAAAAAAGAGGAGAATGAAAAAAAGAAAGAAAAAAAACGATCGTCCTTATGGAACCCTCTTAGCCGTTTTTCTTCCCGTAAAAAAGGGAGAGAAGAGAGGAAGAGAGAGAGAGAGAGAGAGAGAAATCGCTAGTCAGCTGCTTTCCTTGCAAATTCTCCTTCTCTCTAAATCGATTCAACTCAGTTTTTCCCGTCTAGTTTTCAGGTAAGCCACCATAGACAAACTCAGGCATCGTTCGAAAGCGTTCACGCAAAGCGCGCGCCCTTCTTTCAACATTTTTCCCCAAACACGAGCGAGCGACGATAGGTCGGAGTTGAACGAGCGCTTCTGTACACAAACTTCGTGTCCTGGCCCTATCGAACGAGAATGTTTAACGTTTCGGACTGTTTGAGGATAATATTTATGCGAGACAAGACTGGTCCCCCTTCCTCCCCCTCCCCTCTCTCCCTTCCGGTATGGCAGAGATCTTATCGCTTAGGATAACTCGAATATCTCGCTTTTTTTTCTGCATCGTATGTACACACACACATACACGCATGTATGTATATATATATATATATATATATATATTTGTTGTTATTATTATTGTCATTTTGTTTATTTCTATTCTGTTTTTTTTCTATTAAATTACTAACGTTACTTACTTCCATTAGATTACTAACGTTATTGGGAATATAAATATCTTCATGAATTTTCATTAAAGATCATTCAACCAGTACAATATTAGAACCGAATGGAAGTCGATTTAATTCGGTTGAAATGAATATCAGAGAGAAACGATACGGCCGGCCCGAAGGAACCGGAGAGAAGCAACGACCGGTTGACAGGCGGAACGAAGTTTTGACACGACACGATCGCCGTTTGCAGCCGACGCCATGGGGTGGATTTCCCGTCCCTCTCCCTTTCTCTCTTTCTCAACGTGTTCAGTTCGCCGACTTTGTCCAGAGTTGCCCGAGCTTTCCTACTCCTTCTCTTTCTCTCTCTCTCTCTCTCTCTCTCTCTCTGTGTGTATGTGTATGTATTCCTCTCTTTACACATTGATTCTGAGAAATCAAGCCGCGAAATTAACTACTCCGATAACGTTTCCTCTAATGTTACTTTAGAAACATCAAACCGGAAATAAATTAACAGACGGCACTTAATCTTGCCAATTTGATATTTCGCATAACCCTTTATACCATCGATAATTAATTATTTGTTATGTTAAAGAAATCAAGAATTAAAAGAATTGCATGGAATTTAGTTGGGAATACGTTCAAACTAACCGGGAGAAAAAAAAAAAAGAAGAAAGATGTGATACGAAGGAAAAAGAACAATTACTATTGGCTTGATTAACATAACAGAGAAGATCGGTATCGTGTCTCGAATTTCAGGATTCGTTTCTAAAGTCCCTAGAGAGAATGAGTATAAGAGAGAGAGAGAGAGAGAGAGCAAGAGACCTTGCAGGGTGCCATGAAACAGGACAAAGAGCAACGAGCTTTGCTCTCTGCACCGAATCAAGGCTCCATTATTACATCGATAATGAAATTCGACGATATTGTACATTTTACAGGCGAACCTCGAACGATCTACCCCCTGCTAAGTTGCCTCTCTCTCTCTCTCTCTCTCTCTCTCACTCTTTTGCTTTTTAGAGTCCATTGTGAGAGAGGACCAAGAGACCACCGTGGTGTTTCTGGTTTGTTGGTGAACACCCTCCTTAGCCCGAATACTTCAGCGACGTTATTATTACGGTTACGTGGGTCAACCCATATATCCGGGCGACACGCGGGATCCTTGATTCTTCATTCGGGGGTGCACATGCGTGAAATCTCTCGCTTGTTACGCGTTTTGTTAATCTACGCATCGGTGCTTTTCGTCAAAGACGCAACACGGTCTTCTGCTACTTTTTCGCGTACGATCTGTTAAAAAGATTCTAAATATCAGATTGGTAAGATTTAATAAACATTCTAAATTTGTATTTCTAATGTATTACTTTGAATAAGTAAATTATTGCATTAAAAGGGATTTCGATATTATCCTAATAATAATAATTATATCGAAAAAATTGATAACTCGAAAGAGATCCTTCCAATCTAATCCCTTTTCCGTATCTCGTAATAATTCTAAAGGTCGATAAATTTGTTTAATTATTTTCTGAAGGATCGATACGGTAAAGTTTTGTCTTCTTCTTCTTTTTGTTATTTTTTTTCTCCCTTTTCTTTTTTCCAAATCCAGTTTCCATCCTGTAATCCACGAAATCGTACAAATCGACTTACATATAGATATAGTCCCTTTTAACGTTATAAATTCGGCGATAGCAAATCTACGAAGGGAGACCCTTTTGAAATCAGCACGTTTGTTTACCGAACTTTCTTCGTGATAACGTTCGTACTCGAACTCTTAAAACACGAGGAAGAAAGATAGAGGGAAGAGAAAGTCGATGACATCCAGCAGAGTTTGTTGATCCAGTCGAGTAAGAGTAGAAGGCGCCGGTGGTGTAGATAAGCGAGGTCTTCCTCGAACCAAGCCTGTTTCTCTGACGCGGATATATAAAAGTGAAAAATCTGGGGATCCCTTCGTTTGTTTTGCGAAGCAGCTCGTGGAAACCGTTCCAAGGTCGAACGTCGGCCTCTTTCTTCTCTTTATTGTCCGTCCTCGAAAGGACCGCAAACTTCGAAAACGATTATCATGAATATTTCCACGCGTGTGGTCCACCAAACGAAAATTATTTTACTCTACATATATTTACTATACATATGTTTATAAATAATAAAAAATGGAAAAAAAAAGAAAATAAATATAGATATATATATATATATATATATATATATATATATTTACGATATAAAAATGTACAACGTGAGTCGTTGCTAAATAATGACTAAAATAAGAGAAATGAATAATCGTTGATAAGTTAATATTATAAACATCACTGTATTTATCGAACTCTTTTCAAAAAAAAATTATCATCTTCACGTAAGAGCATCGAAAGAAAATTTGACGAGAATATAACGACGCTTATTGAAATGCCAGTGGTGTACCTTATCCTCGAAGCGTGTACGGGCGTTGTTTAGATTACCAAATAACCAACTCAGGAGAAGAGTAACGGATGAGTACGATGTTGTGACCTTACTGGCAAAATTACGGACTCCCATATTACATCGTACACTATATATTACTATTACAGACACAAAAAAAAATATATGTGTACGTATATGTACATGTATATGTGCGTATAACTACTAAATGTATTCGCGAAGAACGTTCTGACCCTAATCATATGTAAACACTAGCGCGTAAACTACACGAATTAGAGAGTAAAGGAAAGAGAATGAGAGAGAGGGAGAGAGAGAGAGAGAGAGAGAGAGAGAAAGTATGATACAAAGACGACGACGAGAAGGACGACAACAACAATGACGACGACGGAGACGACGACGACGGAAATGATATAGCACGGTGTAGATCGTGAAATTACGGGAGCAAGAAGGATTCAAGAAAGAGAAGGAGAAGGAGGAGGAAGAGGAAAAGGAGGACGACGAAAGGTGGAACCTTCCGGTAAGAGGAATTCCCTTGCACGGTATCAACATGGAACCCGAACGCACCAGCCATTTTCCATTTTCAAGTCCATATATACATACATACATACATTCATACATACATATATACATAAATATATACATATATAGAGGTTTAATAGTGTACCGGTCGTTAATGCTGATTCACCTTAGCGAGTCCTCATTATCCGTGCGACTGACTGACTATATATATACTTTATGTTGAATAAAAAATGTTTAAGATCTTCGCGCAGGTTGACGTATTACCTTCCTTTCCTACTGTTATTTAATTAAAGCGAATTAAGTACGGGCACCGATCTCGGCGATAGCCAATCGAAGCAAGACGACGCACACGGTATAACGTTAATTAAAACAGAAGATGTGTATTAGATTGTATATACCTGTCTGTGAAAGAGAATGAATCGTTCAGGATGTTCAAAACGTCTGTCTTCTATTGGGTGAAATTTCTTAAGCCAGTGAGCAACGTATCCCGTAGGTAGGTATCTCTACCTATACGTGATCGGATTACGTGAAATTATTCGAACGCCGTCACGGCCTACTGAAACACCTGCAAAGGAATTCTCCCACGTAATGAAGACGTAAAGCGTTTCCGATCACTCTCCCGTTTGGCTAATTAATCCTTAACTCGTCGGATTCGGATCGAATTTAAACGATCATTTCAGTCGTATCGAGCCAATACAAAAACGATTCTAAGGTGATACATTGTTACTTCTTGTTCGATCGGATAAAAACGAAAAGAAAAAGAAACGAGAGAGAATGAAGAAAACGAGAGAAAGAAAAAGAAGAAGAAGAAGAAGAAGAAGAAAAAAAAAGAAGCTGAAAGAGGAGGGGGGAAACAAAATGAAAATGTGTTTCACTTATAAATTCCTTGCCATATCTATAAGCCGTTATTCATTGATGCCAACCACCCTAAAAATATCATGAAATTCTAATAGATCCTTGGGAAAACATACTCCGAAAGAATTGACTCTTTAATACTACCCACGTGGTGCATATACACACGCCATATACACCATAAAAGAGAAGCAAAATCAGCACGCGGAAGCGATTTCGACGACCCTTGACTACACCGTACCCAAGATATTGTTTTTGAAAACACCATTAGCTTGGATGATGACTGTCGATTGCATTTTCGCGCGAATACTCCACTAACCGCATACATACACGTGATATATACATACATACATACATACATATATATATGTATATATATATATGTGTGCTTGTTGTGTACATATACCTACATAGATGAATATTCCTGAGGCACATGCTCACAAGTCCCGTTCACAATGACGAGTATTTTTCTAACGTGCTCACGGCAGCCATTGTTACGTTATTATACGTGTCCTAGCCTGGAGGGTACACCAGGACACGTCGGATCAAACTGAGCGGACCCCCTTAAGAGTCGACCGAAGGGAAACAGAGAGAGTGAGAGAGAGAGAGAGAGAGAGAGAGAGAGAGAGAGAGAGAACAAGAGAGATTCCCCTTCTGTATATACGTTCGAGGTGTTACTTCCAGAACCAAGTTTCAGGGGGGAATGCACATTTTTCTCTCTCTATCTCTCTCTCTCTCTCTCTCTCTCTTTCTCTCCTTTCTTTTCTTCTTTTTCTCTCTTCATCTCCGTCGAGAGGAAACAGACTATTGCTACGATTTTCTTTTTTTCCTTGCACTTTGTATCCGAAGGATATCAAAGGTTAGGCGACAATGAAACACTATTTTTTAGGGATTGGTAATACGTGCGACTTTTGACAGAAGGATGACAGCTGTTGATACTTCCGAAAAAGTCTCTCGAAGGATAGATAGATAGAAAAGAAAAAAGAGAGAGAGAGAGAGAGAGAGAGAGAGAGAAAGGAAAGATATGAAGAGAAAAAGAAAATGGTAGACTCCCATTTTATAAATCGTTCTAATCTTTTAAGAATGAAACGATAAAGATAATTGTAAAAGAATTCTATTGAATGAAAATTTAATCGATCATTTATTTGATTGTAATAATAAAAAAGGAAAAGAAAAAAGGAAAGAAATAAAAGGAAATTGATGGAAATTGAAAATATAAAAATGATTTTTCCTATATGAACTTTCGGACCCTCATAAGCGTAAAACTTTCAACCGCGATTCGTCATTTCGTAAGAACGTATCTCCTGTATTATGCCGGTTACACATCCGTCACCCATCTGGCTTTCGACGTTCTCAGATCCGTCCAAGCGTGCCAGTTTTACGCACTGCGCCCCGATACACGTTCGAGACTATCGACAATACGAGCAACATGTCGACTAGCTAAAGGAGGGTGCATAACGAAGAGCTGAAGAGAAACCCGTGAAGCTGGAGGGGTAACGAACAGCTACAAAGAGAGAGAGAGAGAGAGAGAGAGAGAGAGAGAGATAGAGGGATGGTGAAAACAGACAAGGGCGAAGGCTCGTGTATGCTCAATGACTTCGTTTCCGTTTGAAAATTAATGCGTTTGCCAGAGAGAGAGAGAGAGAGAGAGAGAGACTTAAAGCCTGTCGTCGGTCGATCAAATCGAAACTTTCAAAAGATATTACAAAAGTGAATTTAAAACCATCGACGATCTAATCTCGTTAGATAAATTTAACTTAACAGGTTTCTTGAATAATTAAGAAAAAAAAAAAAAAAAGAAGAACAAAAGTTTCCATGTATCTTATTCATGAGAGGTAGAGAGAGGTAGGAAGTAGAGGGGAAAAAAAAAAAAAAGAGAAACTCGAGGAACATTTTATCGTAGTTATCGTCGTTTCCATTACGTTGCTCGTCTCTGGCCTGAAAATGACGGGGCCAAGGCAGTTCGTAGCCCTGTACAGACTAGGAAAGGGCGGTAATGGGTAGAAGGGTCCCGATGATGGGTGATCGTTCATCGTTCCTTGACAGTCACTACAAAAGTGTATGCCTTATCATTCCGATGGATTCTAGTACCAAGTATCAAGTAAAATATCCTGATTAGAATGTATCGATATAGAACCAAAAAAGAAAAAAAAAGAAATAAATAAATAAATGAGTAAGTAAGATTTACTCGTACGATTTAAATTGGATCATTTTTTATTATATATATATATATATATATATATATATATATATGTATATCGTGTTAAATTAAATAAATTTGACGTGACGAGGATAGAACTGGATAAAACGATTTAAACTCGTCCTATATATCGCGTACGGGCGAATGGAAAAAGGCAGAAAGCAAGGTGTAAGACGAGGGTTACTAGACCGCAAATCGAGCATTCGTCCGGCCACCGAAGTCAATTGGTATTATTAGATTGGCACCCTTGCCGAGCATCCCTCGACGGTATCCAACCGAAAGCACCCTCGAAAGCGCGTCCGAGATACGCTACTGATGTGAGTATGTGCGTGATGGTTGGCGGTAAATTTCATTCGAGGAATTATCATGATCGAATCAGCTGCTCCGCTCCACTCCAACGCCGCCACTTCACTCGAGTTAGATTCCCGTTCGCGTTCTCCGAGAGGACGACCCCTCTTCTAACTCTAACCGGCCTCTATACCTCCCCACCTACCCTCACAATTCCAACGACCGACCGTCCGAACATCTTTAACCGATCGACGAAAATTTTATTCGGAATACAAAGTGTACCTCGCTAACAGGGGTGGAAGAGAGAGAGAGAGAGAGATGAATATTACGTCATCATATTTTATACATACCTATTAAACACTTACTCGCTTAAGTTATTTATCTTTCGTTAAAAGATATTATTATCGAATCGTCCGTAAGAATGATAATTAATTATATATATATATATATATACGTATATGAATTTGTTTAAAAATGAAAGAGAAAAAAGGAAAAGAAAAGGATAAAAAGAAAACTCGATGATTATTTCGCGTTAGCAGTTAATGCTTAATGTTAAAAATATATATATATATATATATATATATATATATATATATATATCTACATTGAACAGACGAGAAGAGAAAAGGTTTGTATAAAACTCGCCTAATCGAGAATTAAAATCTACGACATTCGTTCGTATCGATTATCAACGTGAATTTAATCGTACACGAGGTTTATCGTGCTCACGCACGAACATTGTCATCGGCGTCGCGGATCAACCGGCCTTTACATCTATCGTTCTTTATCGCCTTTTTCCGAGAAATGCAAATCAATATCTAAAACGAACGAAAGATTAAACTCTCTGATCTTTCTTTTTGAAATATATTAAAAAAAAAAAAAAAGAGAGAAAAAAAGGAGCAAATGAAAAAGCAACAAAAAGTTAAAAAAAGAAAAAAATGACAATGGATTATAGGTATCTACGTTCCTATGAAAGTAGCGAATGACTTTGAGAATGATTACTTTGGATTAATACGCGATTAGATATAATATATATATATATATATATATATATATATATATATATATATATATATATATATTAATCGATCGAATCGGTACATTGTGAGACTTTTATCAATGACTTTTGTCAGTTATCGGTCACGTAAGGGGTCGCGATGATATTATCCCGTAAATGACCGGGGAGCTTATCTTTGCATGGATGAGAAAAAAAAAAAAGAAAAGAAAAGAAGAAAGAATAAAATAAAAAATCGATAAAAAAAATCGTTGATAGAAGATCACGTATAATAATAATTATCAAAAGCTATTAACTAATTCATACTTCAGCTTTTAGCTAATGCTTATCAAGGATACACATTACGGTTGAGTTCGCAAACAGTAGGGGTGGTTTCTAGGGTGGTGGTGGTGGTGGTGGTGGTGGTGGTAAGAAGGGGATTGCACCGGATCGTAGACGCCTCTTTTCACCCCTCTAAGCATCCCTTTTCTCTTCATTGGAAAAGCAAACGGCCACGTACAAAAAGAGAAAGAGAAAGAAAAAGAGAGAGAAAGAGAAAACGACAATGGAAGGGCACCCTGTGTGAGAAACGCTCAGGATGTTATTCCACGATTCACCCCTGTCATCTGGTGGTGACTTTTGTAAACACCATTGGCCGTACTTCGAGGATGGACAAGGGGGTATGCTACCGATGGGAACGATCAACCCCCTGATCTGAGATAGATCCTTTGTAAAAGAGATGCTGCGATTCTTAGATCTGCTAGCATTAAAGTCTCTCTCGTGAATGTATTATATACCTAACTAATATTTAAAGAAAATTTGATGTAATTGTATTAAATTATAAAATCAATAATTTGCGACGTATAGAAAGGTAAAAAAAAAAAAAAGAAAGAAAAAAAAGAAAGAAAAAGAAGAAGCAAAACAAAAGAAAGCGAAACGAAATAAAAAAGAAAAACGAAATCATTGTCCAAATAAGTCTTAATTTATTCGTACAATTTTCTATGTACGGCGGAACATTTATATATATATATATATATATAGATAGATAGATATAGATATTTCGTTTGTTACAACGTATAGATAACTCATTTCATCGATAGAAATTTAACCCGATCTATCCCGATATCCATTAAGTCCTCGAAATTGGTCCTAGGTATTAATGATTATAGAACCGCAGGAAACCAGGGCTCGCACGTGGCTCGCGTCTGCACCCGTCACAGTCACACCGGCCAATTTGCGTTTTCATCGTCTGTTAAGCGACAACAATAATGTACGATCCCATAGAACATGGGACGTATTCCGATTGACGACGCGTGCATACCGTGATAATCCTTACGATCGCACGAGCCTAAATTCTACGGCAGTAAGAATTTTATTTCATTCATAGTGAGAAAAATAAAGTAAACCAAAAGATTTTCGCATAGGCAATCGTACGCGTGTACTGGATCAAATTCTTAATATGGTTATTTTCGTACTTTATTAATTATTCTTTCTCATTATAATAAAACATTTTTCTATGGCAAAAGAACATATTATTTATTTAAGCGGATGGCAATATATATATATATATATATATATATATATATATGAGAAAGAGACAGATCGACAGACGTCAAATGTTTACGAAAAGAGCAAAAAGAGGATATATATATATATATGGTCGAAATATAGGAAGAATCCTCCTTCATCTTCGTCCTTACGGTCGATCCGGTCTTAAAGATCGACCTGAGAAAAATCCTGCTGCGAATTTGAATGAGAAGAAGGTAACCGATTTTCTTTGCTCGGGTTAGCTTTCTTAAAATGTCCTTCCAAGAATTTTTTCCAAATGACAAAGGATTAAACCCGTATCCAAGTTTCACTAAGATCGAAGAATTTCTACAAGGGGATCGGGTTCGAAAAGGGTCCGAACCAACCAACCAACCTCCTGCCGATCTTTCGCCTTCGATGCGTAAAAGAAAGAAAACTAAAGTAAAGAGAGAGAAAGAGAAAGAGAGGAAGAGAGAAACAGAGAGAGAGAGAGAGAGAGAGAGAGAGAGAGAGAGAATAAGAATGGAAATAAAATGGAAGAACGGAAACACTTTACTGCGCTTAGGACGAGTTGAACGTATACAATAGTATTAGTTGGGACTCGGAAGTCCTCTTTCAAAATCGCTTTTCTTGAGTGACCATCGAATCCTAAAGAAATCTGGAAGACCCAAAGAGAAAGCTACGTGCGTGGCGAGTATATTGACGAGCGATCAACGTAAGGAAAATCCGAGTCAGTAACCTTTGAGAGAGAGAGAGAGAGAGAGAGAGAAAGAGACATTACTATAAAATTTTAACAAAATTATAAAATGGCCAAAATTCCTAAAAGGATTCATCTTAGTTAAATAAGACGATTAATAATGGCATTTCTAACGAAAGCAATTCGATAGAATAATAATAATATAAATAAAATAAAAAAAAAAAAATAATAATAATAATAATAATAATAATAAAAAGAAAAGAAGAAAAAAATAATAATAATAGATGGGATAATATATAGAAGCTATGGGAGACACGTCGAAGTATTAAACACGTGGGCTTTCGATCTCTCGTACGACAAAAAAAAAGGAATCAAATAATGAAAAAACCAAATGGAAAAAAAAAAAAATAAGAAGAAGAAGAAGAAGAAGAAAAAAAGAAAGAAAGAACGAAATAAAGAAAGAAAGAAAGAAAAAATAAAAGAAAGGATGAAAAAACTACGACGAAATTCAGTCCCATGCCAGCGGCACCGGCGCACGTCCTCGATATGTGACTCGAATAATGGGGAAAAAGTTGTCGAGTACAATGGACGACTGAGGAGGAAGCTCTCGAGCAAGAGAGAGAAAGAAAAAGAAAAAGAGAGGGAAAAAGAGAGAGAGAGAGAGAGAGAGAGAGAGGCAGCAGTAGTACCACTGTCGCCTGCTTCCAAAATGAAATCTAGGCAAAAGGGGTTTGCGAGATATGTGTCTCTCTTTCTCTTTCTCTATCTTTCTCTCTGTCTTTCTCTCTTAACTACGCACATACACACGCACGCACGCATGCACGCACGCACATACATACATACGCATACATGGAAAGCTTCGTCGAGCTTACGCGCAACAGGAGTACGCTCGAGTAGGACTCTTTATTTAACTGGAGTATAGAAGATGTGAATGCCTGGACGGATTAAAAGCACTACGGAAGAGAGAAGAAGGGAAGAGTAAGAGAGAGAGAGAGAGAGAGAGAGAGAGAGAGAAAGAGAAAGAAAGAGAGAGAGAGAGGATCATTTGAATGAGTAATACTACACCTCGCATACCCACCCACACTTCTATGGAAGTCCCGTGCGCAGCAGCTTTGTTTGATATGGCGCATTGTGTTGCCTGCCACCGGTTCACTTCATACCCGTACACGCGTACCTTCCTACCTACCCCCAATGCACTCTCTCTCTCTCTCTCTCTCTCTCTCTCTCTTTCTTTCATTCTCTCTTTCTCTCTTTCTCTCTTTCGTTCTCGTTCCCTCGAGTACTCGGCTAGAACTACTGAAAATTGTATTATAATGCGAGCGGCCCAAGCACGACAATGAGGGAGCGGTTTGCTCGAGAGTTGCCTTATGCCAATCTCCAGCGGGGGCGGTTATGATTTCAATGAAGAGAAAAAGGGAGTGGGAAGAATTCGAGATAATGAGATAGAAAGGAAGGAACGTATGTACGTAGGTACCCAAGTACGTATCTACGTATCTTATTTATCTCGTGATATCATTTCCTTTAGAT
Organism: Vespa velutina; assembly: GCF_912470025.1. Taxonomy (NCBI): domain Eukaryota; kingdom Metazoa; phylum Arthropoda; class Insecta; order Hymenoptera; family Vespidae; genus Vespa; species Vespa velutina. Next base: position 1,298,225 of record NC_062203.1, on the reverse strand, counting down.
TTCAATAATATTCATTATCTACTTTATGAAATAATAAAGAAGAAATGAGAAGAAAGAAAATGGAAATGTAAAAGATGATGATGATGATGATGATGATGATGATGATGATGATGATGATGATGATGATGATAAAAAGAAGGAAAGTAAAGTAAAGAAAAAATATCGATGGTAAAAATCGAACGTAGCTTAGAACGCAAACTCGTACCTTAAACTTGTACATTCTAATCGCGAAAGGAACGTTCACTTCGAAAGAAGAAGGGTAAGCTATCGAACTCTCGACACGTCTCTCTGCACTCTAAGCGATAACGGAATGCACTATTCGCGTGAACCTAATCCGTGAACGGTAATCGGTAGATTCTCGCTATAGTACTTGCTCCTGGTACTGGCATTGACGCTGACTCTCTTTGGTACTGGTGTACTGGTACTGGTATACTGGTACTGATGCTATTGGTCCTGGTGGTACTGGTGGTTACTGGTGGTTCTACTGCTACTGCTACTGTTACTGGTTCTCTCCGTTCAAAGATTTATCTCATAGGGAGGACAGAGATAAGAACCATTGGACAGTCATGCTTTATCCCGAACGGTTAATAGCGATTGAGCTTTAAGCTCTCGAACGAAAGGTGAGTTAGCCAGATTCCAGCAGCTTTCGAAAAGCAATTCAAACTTGAATTTCGAAATGGTTACGTCGATGTATTCTCGACTATTGGCATTTTCCTCTCTTTTAAATACGATCACTTTTTTTATTGAGAGAAGAAAGTTATATTTTCTTTTATTCTTTTACGAACGTAATCAAATATTTCATCATTTTACGAGAAAAATAAATGTACGTATCTAAATAAAATATCATTTGATTATTTATACGAGGGGCAAAAAAAAAAAAATTAAAAATTAAATACAAGCGAAATAAATCTTGTTATCCAATTTAACGTTTTTCATTAAAACTTTTAACATTTGCCGAGGATCTTTTTAATGAGCTATTTAATATTAACAAACCTATCGTCGTCATTAACACTAATCTCAGTAAAGCTATCGAAGGAGGAGGTAACTGCACGATTCCCTGTGGATAAACCTCAATTTCAACTAATTGTGGGGAATACAACGTATCGTTAAATCCTTTCTAATCGAAGGATCAACGAATCCTTCGCAAAGATCCTATTCGAAACAAAGATAAAGATAAATGATAAAGCCTGAACGCCAAGAAAATCTCTCTCTCTCTTTTCCAAAACTATGCGCTGAAAAGAGATGTTATATTGGTATATTACGGTGACTAAAGAAAAGAAAAGAAAAGAAAAAAAAAAAAAAAAAAAGAGAGAAAAAAAAAAAAGAAAAAAACAAAGAGAAAAGAAAAGAAAAAAAAATTAATTATTAAAATTGATTTGGTTGTAACAACGTAACGCGAACAGACAAGAACATTAATCGTCCGGAATAATTAAGTTACGCAATCCGTAGATATGTAAGTAACGATCCGTTACATCCTTCATGGATTTTCCATAAGAACAGGGTAGAACCTAGCCGAAGGAAGAAGCGGAAGGCTTAAGGGCTTGCTAGATAGGTGAAGTTAGACAACAAGGAGGATGTGCGCCGAGCTTTATCGCAGACAGCAGGATAATTAAATTTGTCGAGGTGATTTATGGTGTTGCACGGTGGTAAGATGGTAGAATGAAACAGAGGGGATGATATGCCTTCGTTCCATCCACTTACACCATATCCCCTCTCTCTCTCTCTCTCTCTCTCTCTCTCATTCTTTTTTCTTCTTTTTCTTCTTCTCTTTCTCTATTATTTTTCTTTACGTAGGGTCCATGAGAAAAGACAAAAATTACTCATGACGTTTATTCTACGACTACTGTGTAAAATTCCTTCCAAAAAAAAAGCATATATATATATACTATTCGATGGAGTATTAACAAAAAAAAAACTATATCTTATATAAAGTTAAAAGAAATGAAAAATATGACAGATGCAACTAGTACGTATTTACGAGATAATAGAGTTTGTCATTCTCACGGCCTAAGGGATGTTACCCAGAAAGCAGGTAGGAGAATTGGTTGCATTCTTCCCCCCTAGATTTTTCTCGTACAATGAAAGCGAACGACTTTTGCGTGGTACGATAGAACCTGAATTTTTACGGACAACATCCGTGCCGAGATCTATGTAGTTTTTGACAGAGAAGGAGAGAATAACTGAGGGAGGGAAAGAAAGAAAGAAAAAAGAGAGAGAGAGAGAGAGAGAGAGAGAGAGATAGGAAGAAGATCGTTCACGTATCGCGGTATATTCTCGTAAAAAAATTCGTCCCCGAGTCCCTCTATCGCTAAGATCGAGGAGAAAAGAATTAGGGGCTTCGGTGGTTATACCTCGTGGGAGTGGCGAACTTTCTACCCTCGTGCCAAGTGTCGCGGCTCTCGTTAAATATTCAACCCTGTAATACAATATCCAGCGTGTAGAAGGCACTCTACAAGCGGGATAAACGATTTGCGAGGGGACCAACTGTATATCCGAAAAGAGAAAGAAGAAAAGGAGAGAGAAAGAGAGAGAAGGCATTTGGGAAACGGTGGTTTTATCTCGATACAAGATTCTTTTTAAATTTTTCCGAAGGAAAGCGCGAGGTGTACGAGCAACCTCTCTTAAAGTTTCTACAAGGCAATGAATGAATACTCGATGACATTACGATTTAATAACGATCCGATTATAATTATGCTGATCCTCTTTAAAAATCTTCTATAATTATATATCTAGACGATGATAAATGCTAAGGTCAAAATTAATTATAAAATGACTCAAAAGATATCTGTATCTTTTCGAAGGAAAGAAAGAATGAAAGAAAAATGAAGGAGAAAGGAAAAAAGAAAAAGAAAAAAAAAAGAAAAAGAAAAGAAAAGAACGAAAACGAAAAACTTTTTATACTCCGACACGAAGTAGCGAAAAGGTGGAAAATATGAATGGAGAAAAGAAATTATCGTTTTCGCGATCGATAGCTTGACATTTTTCTTTGGGGTCGTTCGCTTGGAGGAGGGAAGGAAAAAAAGAAGTTTTGCCAGGAAATTTGCAATATTTTTCAATGAAAAAAGCCTGCGGCATCGGCTGCCAAGGAGGGAAAGGGAAAGAGCGCCCGCGAGAGAGGTATGAAAAGGAGAGATTTCGAAAGGGCGTGAAAAAGAGACGAACTACCGGTGAGGATGGTGATAGGATAGGATGGGATGGGATAAGTAGTAGAGAGGTGTTTGCCTTCACCTTCGAAGCCCATTTACTCTTCATAATGTCCCGTTTCCGTCGATCCTTCGATCTTCGCTTCTACAAAGCTCTTAATATCGCGGCATATCGATCACTCCCACAAACTATCTAATACATTCGAACGTGAATATACAGGAACTCTAACACATGCGCTAGATACATATAGAAGAAATGCATTTATTCAAAGAAGATTTTATCCAAAAAAAAAAAAAATATTGATCCGAGAAAGAGAGAGAGAGAGAGAGAGAGAGAGAGAGAGAGAGAGAGAGGGAGGTCTAGGAAAATGAAGAGATGAAAGATCGTTCAACGAAGAGATAAATATATATTTTTTTTCTTTCTCTTTTAAATATATACGATGTGTGTGTGTGTGTGTGTGTGTGTGTGTGTGTGTGTGTCTATGTAAGTCGATTACAAGGAAGAAGAAATCGTTACGTTTTACTTTGCTCGTGTCGAAATGAAAATTTAATACTGCGCAATAAGGTGAAATATCACGGATTTTGGAATAGATAGTCTCGTCGAATAACTCGTGAGAGAGAAATATAGAAGCGAAGAGACACTTTGAGAACTTCAACTGGCATACAAAAGCGAAAAGAGGAAAGAGAGTAGGAGAGGAACAGAGAGAAAAAGAGAGAGAGAGAAAGAGAGAGAGAGAGGGAGAGAGGGAGAGGGAGAGGGAAAGGGAGGGAAGATATGGCGCCAACGAAGAGAAAACGTAACGTTACGTTTTCGGATCTGTTCAGGGAGTACGACGTTACTCGCCGTGACGGTCGAAGGAACGAACGGCCAGAAGCCAAAGAGACAGAGACGAAACGAAGAGAGGAGAGAGAGAGAGAGAGAGAGAGAGAGAGAGGAAGAAGAGGAGAAGAAGAAGAAGAAGAACCAGGAGAAGAAGGAGGAGGAAGAGGAGGATGGCAAACGTGCTAACTTGGCGAGGGCCGGTTATTTTAATAACGTTATAATAAGACGTCGGGATTGATGCTAAACTATTTGTTGGCAACGAGCACCAAAGTGCCGCACGTTAGAAGAAGAAGCTACGCGAGCTAGCTTAGCTTAGCTTAGCTTAGCTTAGCTTAGCTAGCTAGCTAGCTAGCTAGCTAGCTACCTACCTAGCTAACTTTTCTAGCAGAAGAAAGACATCTAGATCTGTACCTACCCTGTCGCCTTCAAATCATTAACATACTTACCGCTAGACCACGCGATAAAGTTCCCGCGAACTTTTTCAAGATGTAATATCTAACGTTATTATATCTAACACTTACTTTCAATTTTCATTCTTTACTGACAAACAATTTCGTAAATCATATATTTAGAAGTTTGATCATTCATTTAAAACGATTCATCGTAAATGAAATTAATTAATTTCCCGATAATTTTATTATATCATTTTTATATTTTTATACGAGCATCGTATTTTTCTTTTTTTTTTTTTTTTTTTTTTTTTTTTAGTATCAACGAAGAAGATCTGAATTAAAAAGGGAGCAAATTTTTTTATATGCATCTTGTATAATTTAATAATCGATTATTATTTATTTGCTCTTGGTCTAATTTAATAATATCGATTTCACAAAAATTATACAAGCGTTTCGTGAGTAAAAACACCATTCGAAAATTTAATCGTTTCTCCTACACATTTTCGAATTGGCTTGATCATGCTCGATGACTTTACGAACGTCGATGCTCGTTTTCTTGATTTACGACGTACCTTACCTTCGACGAGTTAACTACATTGTTTCTACCCCTTCCCATCCCTCTACCCTCTACCCACACACTTCTCTAACTTCCTCGCTTTATCTCTGTCAATCTTTATAGATCTCGTTCGGATTGAATATCCATTCACACAACAGGATAACATTGTTATAAATTAAGGGGAATAATTTTTTGTTTCGAATATCTCATCGGTTAAGTTAACAGCACGTTTTTCTCAATTTTATCTTTTATCGAGGATCATGCTTTTTCTTTTTCTTTCTTTTGTAATGTTTTTTTCTTTTTTTTTTTTTTTTTTTCAAGAAGATAACTTTGATCTCACAAAGTTCAATGGGAAAAATTTCTAAGACGTACTAAACAACGTTACTGTAGATTGTCGAGTGTCAAACACATAACTTTTATTCGATAGAATAGAATAATAGAATATATAGATCTAAAGACGGAAGCGGTCAACGTAAGATTGACTTTAACGGAGAACACCCGGTATATATGTAAGGGAAGAAGAAGAAAAAGGGAGAAGTAGAAGAAGAAGAAGAAGAAGAAGAAAAGGAGCAAGAAGATAAAGAAGAAGAAGAAGAAGAAGAAGAAAAAGAAGAAGAATGACGACACGCACACTAAGATATTTTTATATCAAAAGGGAAACAGGGTATTCATCCTAATTCAGTGTGAAGGAAGTAAAATTCAAATCCGCGAGAAGAGAACGAGCCAGGGTACACTTTCGATCCCCTTTTACTAACAGCCTTCGTTTCTTCTCGGTTACTACAAACAGCTGCACCCGCATACAAAGAAGGAAAGGTGCATCGTTTCGCCGAGAGTTATCCACCTTTTGGCTTCTCCTTCTTCCTTATTACAATACTACCATTTACACGAACCAACTACGACGACGATGACGACGACGACAACAACTACGGCAACAACAACAACAACAACAACAACAACAATAATAATAACAATAAGAACGACGATGACGATGACGATGACGACGACGATAACAAGGATGAGAACAATGATACCAGGTGTTTCCTTGACGTTAAACTCTCGTTACATCATACGATGACCCTTCTCTACTAATAACGACTATTTCTACCTGTATACTACTGTTTTATAACTCGCATTCATAAAATCAAATTGGATTACAACATTGAATTCAATTATAACAACTAAACTCAATAGAAAATGGTATACCTTTAATAGATCTATATATATCTTTTCATATGATAATCCTCGTATAAACGTCAATACGTCATTCGCTTGATCAGCGATGATTATTAAATAGCCACATAAAGATATAACAATTTGTACAAAGAAATTGGCTGATATTTATGAAGGTAATATATGTTGAGGGAATGGGGAGAGGGGAATGATGCATGATGTAAGGTGCAGGGGATTGACCATCCACATATTACGTATATTTTTCTTTCCAAAATATTAGATATTAATCTAGGTAAAGGGTTAAATTAATATTTCTCTTGATTATTGGACGATAAGAAAATTGTAATTATAAGATTGTCGACTGTAGACTAGAAAGAGAGAGAGAGAGAGAGAGAGAGAGACAGAGAGTGAGAGAGAGAGAGAGAGAGTGGATAACGCACCACCGATGAAGAGACTTTGCTAGATGTTGTTTTGCAGCGCCGGAATAGATATCGGTGGTGGCTGGCGCGGAGACAGGGAAGTGCCACTATTTCTGACGAGCGAAGAACCGTCCTCTCTCGACCCTCTTCTCCCCTCTCTCTCAATCTTTCTCTCTCTCTCTCTCTCTCTCTCGCTCTCTCACTCTTTCCCTCTCTTTTTCACTCTTTCTCTTTCTATCCATCTATCTCTCTTACTCCTACTTCTCTTCATACCCGTCGTAGTCGTTGTAGTCGTCGTCGCCGTCGTTGTCGTTGTCGTTGTCGTTGTCGTTGTCGTTGTCGTTGTCGTTGTCGTTGTCGTTGTCGTTGTCGTTCTCTCCAAGTCGCCGGGCTTTCGAGGCTGCTTGGTATACCCATCGAAGGAGGGCTTGCGAGGAGGGACGAGAAAAGGAGACGAAGCAAAAGAGAGAATGAGAGAGAGAGAGAGAGAGAGAGCACGCGCATGTTAATAGAGGGCAGACGCCGAAGCAGCCAGGAATAACCGTCAAGATGTCACACTTCCATATAGACGTCGCGAGCTCGCCCGGCTCGATCATCCGCACACGTCCATCCACGAGAAACTTTGTCTCTTATCTTACGTGACGTGTCTTTTTCGTGTCGAGAAAGAAAGAGAGAGAGAGAGAGAGAGAGAGAGAAAACTCGATACACGTGGATCTCGGTAACAATTTCGAAAATCATTTTCAAAAATAATCTCGATCAATAAGAAAATTTTGTGCTTTATTAAAATGTATAAAAGAATAGTAATAAAAAAGGAGAAGTAGAAAAAGAGAAAAGGAAAGGAAAGAAAAATGTCAATGAAAAAAAAGAAAAAAGAAGAAAGAAAAAAAAAGAAAAGAAAAGAAAAAAAAGAAGAGGAAACGAGAAGAAGTAAAACGCGTAGAATTCTCACGGATGATCGGGTTTGATTAAGAAAGAAGATAATTTTCCAAATTCGGTAATATCCGAAATAACGAATTAACGAGATAGAAACAACATCAAAGGAAATAGTGTTATAACGAGGCTAAGATTGAAGACGGACCTGTTGACTCTCTCTCTCTCTCTCTCTTTCTTTTCCTCTCTCGTAATAATAGTAGTAGTAATAGTAATAGTAATAGTAATAGTCCCACTACCTTTAATCAAAATCATAGATAATAAGAGACCTCGCAGATCTACGAGCGTCATTAGTCACGGCACGCGTACGAGCCAAACGATATAACAACAAACTTAACTGCCAAAATGACACGTAGTTGCATCTGTCGTGGCCTACGATTCTATTCTCGAACGAGGAGAGAGAGAGAGAGAGAGAGAGAGAGAGAGAGAAAGAATGAAAAAAAAAACGAAGAAAAAAAAAGAAATAAAAAAGAAGAAATCTACCATCAGGGTCACTCTCCCTCTCCCTCCCTCTCTTCCTTCCTCCCTCTCTTTCTCTCTCTTTTGCCGTGGGAATATACGTCTTAAAAAATTTCGATAACAATACGTGGGAGTAAAGACGAACTTATTTGGTATCCCGAGAAAATATCTAGAATATATCTTGATAGTTTCTATTTTTATTTATGTCTTTTTTTTTTTTTTTTTTTTTTTTTTTTTTTTTTTTTTTTTTTTTTTTTTTTTTTTTTTTTTTTTTTTTTTTTTTAAACTTTTTCGAATTACTTCGACGATAGAATAGACTATATCTATCCTGAGAGATTTGAGTTAGTATTTAAAATGAAATACAAATTGAGATCATACGTATTGGAGTTTTAAAGAATAACGAATAAAATTTAGATTAAATAAGTTAAACGTCATTGTCATTATCATTGTCCTTGTCGTCATTGTCGTTGTCGTAGTTGTTGTTAAATAAGAGATAAGAACTCTTACCGCGACAATGGCCACCCATGCGAGATCTACGGGGATGCCATTCGTGAATGACAAATGCGCCTCTCCACGAGAGATCTAACTTCGTGGGAGCCTTAGTTCCGTACCGACGTATGTCAGCTTCGAGGACTCGACGACAGAGAAAGGTACATAGATTGAAGTGAGACAGAGAATGACGATTCCGTCAGAGTCATTCAAGATTCAGGCGCCCACACGCGTTAGCAGATCAGTGTTGTACGAGTTAGAAGACGTGGTTCACACCGCCCAGAATGACTGATCCTCTCAGCGGCACGTCTTTCAAGGCTCGTCGCCGGTCGATCGTTTCGAGCGATCGTGCGAATCTTCTCCTACTATGCGTAACGTTTAAAAAAAAAAAAAAAAAAAAAAAAAAAAAAAAAAAAAAAAGAAAAAATAGAAAAACAAACAGACAAAAGCGAAGTATATCATTCGCGCGATAATTAAGATAGGACAAATGACATTTCGTTTTTTAATTTAATTAACGCGATTCATATAATAATGATAATAATAATACATTATCATGATTGATTTGAATTATTTCATAATACTTAAACGATAAAACTGATGAATCTTGATTAATTCAAATTTAACATATAAATGGTAGAAATTTAATTTTCCTTTGGGCGATGAAAAATGTGATTTTAATTCGCGTTTTAGGATTATATGATTAGGAGCCAATGTGCCAATTACGGAATGACCCGAAAAAACTTTCGCAAGCTAAATTCTTAACGACGGATATCGGTGAATAAAGACTAATCGAAGACGCGCCGCGATCGTGACCGTTTCCTTACGTCTATTTCGGTGCAGGTTCTAGTTTCATTGCACAATGTTCGGCACGGGGAAGCGTGAAAATCGTTACAAGACAGTGACACGCAGGGGCCAAGCGTACGTCGATTTAAATGCGAACGGAACGACTGGAATCCAATTGCTAATCCGTCAACGAAATATATTTCGTTAACGTGGGTGGTATCTACATCTATTTCTCTGTCCTTCTCTCATACTCTATCTTTTATCCTGAAAGCTAGTCTAAAAAAAAAAAAGATAAAGAGGACGAAAAAAGAAAGAGAGAATGAGAAAGAGAGAGAGAGAGAGAGAGAGAGAGAGAGAATGAGGCACGATGACCCCGCTGAAAGAGGAACCTTTAGATAGAATTCTAAGTAAGACGATTTCGCTCTCAAACTCTGTCGTCGATCGTTTTGCCCAAGGAAGGGCGACGTCGAAGCGACAGGAGCATAAATCGCGGAGGACCAAGGCTGGACCGAGCCGACGTTTACGAAAATTTACGGAGCCGAACGGAAGACGACCGCGAGACGGCCCATGGACATTGTCGTTTTATTGCTCGCAAATCGAGCGTTCCCACCAAGGTAGACGAGAGACGCTGAGAAAAACAGAGAGAGAAAGAGAGAGATAGGAAGAGGGAGGGAAAGAGGGAGGTTGGGAGAAAGAGAGAAAGACAAAAGTATAGAAACATTGAAAAGGGAGAATAAAGAGAAAAGGAGAAAGAGAGAAGATGAGAAATATTACTATCTCTCTCTTTCTCTCTCTCTCTCTCTCTCTCTCTCTCTCTCTCTCTTTTACTCTCTTCTTCTCTCATCCGGTCGATTTACTCGAACGCATCCGGAGCGCGTTGTCATCGAAACGTCTTTCCCAACACTTACGAGTTCCGCTCGTTTCTTTCTTTCTTTCTTTCTTTTTATTTTGGTTTTTTCTTCTTCTTCTTTTTTTTTCTGTTTGGTATCACACATATGTTTATACTCCAGGTTATCAAGGTGAAAAGATACTTTCGGGATCTCTCGCTTATATTTGTTCCAATAATCGTTATAAGTGTATGTGTGCGTATATGATAAAGAGGAAGAGAGAGAGAGAGAGAGAGAGAGAGAGAGAGGGAGATAGGGAACGATGGCCTTCCCTCTAATCCTCTAATAGGATTTATGCGCGCGAGCTCGATTACCTTCGGTCAAGGATACACCAATTACCCCCGTGCAAATCTAACACAATCGTCTACCATTTATCAACGCTTTAATTTTCTACATCGCCAAAATTAGAATCGGAACGCGCAAAAGAAATCCCCGACAATAAAAGGATGAGAGAGAGAGAGAGAGAGAGAGTTTGGTATTCGATCTAAGTATCCAATGAATTTCATTACAACGACATTAAACTCGTGTTAATGTTTATAAAAAGGGGAATGTAGCGTGTTAAGGTTATTCCCGACACGTACCAACTATTACCACCATTCGAAAAATACTCTAAATCCTTTCTAAACGTCTTCGAGAAACCTCTTTCGAGAAAAGAAGTCGAGAACGGCTAACCGACAAAAGATCGTTCGGTACGATCATTCTTTGCTTCTTTGCTGATCGAATCCTTTTCCGCACCTTTTCCCACCAACCCTTTCTCGGTTCTATCTATCTCACTCCCGGTCCCGTTTTGTGTCTCGCTTTAACGCACGACAATAACGATAAAATCCGCGGCAGCAAGGCGACGTCGGCTCGCGAGATTCCTCTTTGCACGCCGCTCACGTAGCCGCGCTCTTCTTTCGCGATCGTATATCTAACGGACCGGGAGTGTGTGTGTGTGTGTGTGCGTGCGTGCATGTGTGTGTGAGAAAGAGAGAGAGAGAGAGAGAGAGAGAGAGAGAGAGGCAAAAATCTTCGGCAAATAGTTTTCTTCGCACCTCGGCATCTCTCTTTCTTTCTCTCTCTCTCCCTCTCTCTCTCTCTGTCTCTTCCCTCTTTCTTCCTTCCTCCATTTCGTTCCCTTGATTCTTCACACACTCTATCTCAACGTTTTCGCGCGAAAGATCCGCAAGAGAAAGATAGGAAGACACGTTTCGAGCTAGGCGACATCGATGCCGCGGAATGCATCCTCATCTTTTTTTCTCCTCTTTCTCTCTCTATCATTCGAAAGACATGGACTAAGAAGAAAGAGGACGAAGAGAAAGATATGGAGAAGTAGGAGGTGAATGAGGAGAAAGAAAAACCTGAATTTACCTCCTCATTTATTTCTATTCTTTTCTATTTTCGAACACGCTCGAAGACGCACGCTTTCTCTCTTTCTCTCTCTTTCACTATCTATCTACCTTTCTCTCGATCTTTCTCTCTTGCTCAAACGCGCGCGCGAGTAAACGCGATCGGTTCTCTTATTTGGCAGCACTGCCGAACAACGAAGTTGGTGGAGGATCGAAGAGGATGGGACGGAGGGAGGGAGAGAGGGAGGAGGAAAAGAAGAAGGAGGTTGAAGGACTCCAAAGAAGAGAGACTCTCTGCTCAAAGACCGAAATTCTGCGAAGAAGAAGAAGAAGAAGAAGAAGAAGAAGAAGAAGAAGGAAAAGAAAAGAGAGAAAAAAAGAAGAGACTGCTTCTCTCCTCCTCCTCCTCCTCATCTTCCTTCTCCTCTTCTTCTTCTTCTTCTTCTTCTTCCTTTCATGCAAGCCGGCCCGTTAATCCTGCGCGGATCCCACCAGGATCCCACGGAGATGCACCGAGGGAATTTGCATACAAGATCTCCTGGCATCTTCTCCCCCTCATCCTCCTCCCACCTTCCCTCTTCCTTTCGTTCCCGTCGCCATCGCTCGCGAGACCACTCACCCTCCTTCTCTTCTCTTCTCTTCTTTCTCTCTCTCTCTCTCTCTCTCTCTCTCTCGTCGGTCTTTCTCTTTGCCATCGCGGAGAACTTTACACGGCGGTCCATCAGACCCAGAGAAACCGATCGCATTCTGAAGGGAGGAGGAACAATAGACGAAGGTCCCCTTCGAAAAGTCCCTCCAAGTCCCATTTAGAAGTCTCGGGGATCGCCGCCTTTTACTAGATCGGCGACCTTGACGATATAGAAGCCGCGATTCTCCTAACAGGGGACCGATTCCTTCTCTAATCTCACGATCTCCAAAACTTTCCTCTTATACTTGTGACTATTCGTTGACGATGGATAAACTCTAATTTATGCTGTCGTAAATATCTCATAAGGAATATGGTATGTTGGTAGATACTTACTTAGACATATGGATTTACCTATTACGGTAACTTTTTGCAATTCACGTACATATATTTATTTACGTACATACGTACAATGTACGTGTGATATTATATAATGAATATATGTAATGAAGTATATGTTAGTATCTATATATGGGATGTTGAAAAACAAAAAAAACAAAAATAGAAGAAAAGAAAGAAGAAAATAACAACAACAATAATAAAAAAGCATGCCTTTATCTAACACCGACGATATTATATATATATATATATATATAATTAAAATTATATACATATATATGTAATTTTATTCAGGCGTGAAGTAAAACTCAACTCGCAATTCGATATAAACTGGCGAAGAATTTTGGCCACCCTCGGTTCGCGAAACCCAGACCGAAGTTAATCCGAGCCATATACGCGAGCGATTACCGTTAATTATATTTTCGTAACCGGGGATGTTGGATGTATTATATGTGTGGGTGAACATTTACGAGAAACCTACGGCAATCGAATGTATATATATATATATATGTAGTTAGGTGCGAAGGTATAAGTGCCCTTTTCCAAACCCGAAAGCACGTGGCCCTCTCTATTTCTCTCTTACTCTCTCTCTCTCTCTCTATTGCGTGGGAAGGGTGTGGAAGGGCCTCCTACCCTCAATGCGTTCGACGGTAGCCTCGTCGCTCGGAGTTCCTCCCTTAGCGTTAATACGGACTCTGCAGAAGGGCGAAGGGCAGGATTAAATTGGCACCAATTACCAGCAAAACACCCTCCACGCACTTTCTCTCTCCCATCTCTTCCGGCCTTTCCACCCTCCTTCCTCGCCATACTCCTACACATCCACCGAGCTTCCCCTTCGCGCGGAAAAGAAAACCACCCCTGCGATATTGCATTATGAAAATATACATCCCCATGGCTGGTAGCGATGTAATTATCGACCAGCCCGAAATCTCTCCCGTAGTTTTCTAACTGGATCCGCGAAAGAGAGATTACCCTTACGTAGGGCCTCGTTAACGGAACGATTAAACCGCGATTCCACGCCGTAAACGTCAACGAACATAATTATATATATATATATATATATATATACAAAAAAAAGGAAATAAAGAAAGAAAGAAATTTGCTAATATCGTACAAAAAAGAGAGACAATAAGAGAGAGAGAGAGAGAGAGAGAGAGAGAGAGAGAAAAGAGTTAAAAGAAAAAAAAAATTATTCAACCCTTACTACACTACTACTATGTCGAGTATGATTCGACGTCACATTTTCTTACGACAAATTCTTTCCTTTTGACATTATATAATGCAATTTCTAAAATAATTTCAAATGGAAAAAAAAGGAAAAAAAAAAAAAAGAAGAAAGGGAATATTTCTCAAACAACTCAAGCTACATGATACTTTATCGAGACTCCCCTCCCTCCTCCCTTCTATTTCGTAAATTGATTAAGATATTGTTGATAGGTAAGAAAAAGAAAAAAATTAAAAATTAAGGAGCACAATCGAAGAAATTTTTTTAACTCATATCTACGATATAATATCCGTCCTCTTTCGCCCCGACCCATCCCCCTTCCCCACCTTTTAAATATTATCAATTAATTGTCAATTGCGACGGCTTGAACGACGGTGCAATAAAAAAAAAAAAAAAAAAAAGAGAGAAAGAAAAAAAACTAAAACAATAAAATAATAAAATAAAGAACGTATGTACGTATCTATCACCTCTTCCTTCAGCTACATGTGTGTGTGTGTGTATGCGTGTGTGTGTGTGTGTGTGTATGTGTGTGCGTGTCACACCCGGAAGAAGTAAGAAAGAAAAGGGCGGGGTAGGAAGAGAAGGAACGACGAGAAACTACCAGAGAACTCGGTGGTCGTTGGTGTTTATAAACGCAAATGGGCGGTTCTAAAGCGAGGAATGTCGCGTACCGCAATTGGCCAACGTACTCGTTACACTTATCGCGTTACTCCTTCATGGAAGCCAGACGCGTGTATCTGAAAGAAGGAAAGAACTAAAGAAAAACAAGAGAGAGAGAGAGAGAGAGAGAGAGACAAAGAAAGTTCATGCGTGCATCACCATAGCTGGCCTTCTACCATCCATCCATCCATCCTTCCTTCCTTCCGTCCTTCTTTCCTTCTTTCCTCCGTCCTGCGAATTCTCTTTTGCTGGATCGTGGGTGTGGGAAACAGTCTCACGCATAAAAACGTATATACATAAATACGTTTCTCTATTTACATATATTCACGGTACCACTTATATACCATACGTTAGTTACATAGATGATGAACGAATTCATTTACCACGACGACCTATCGTCAATTCCAACAATATACAATCTTTCTATTTATCTTTCTATTTATCTTTCTATTCTCCTTCTTTTCCGATTCCTCAACTATTCCCTTTTCTACGCCCTCATCGAGAAAGTACAAAAAAGGGGTTGTATAGCCTTTACGCACTTTGTGTGCCAAGAGATTAAAGGACTTATCGATAGGCAACGATCAAAGATATATACCATCACTGAAGAGCGATGATTCGTAAATTTTGTCTCACTCGCGTCTATCTATGTATTATCTATATACGTAGGTATGTATGTCGCATAGACATACTTACACACATACACACATATATATATATATATATATATATATGTATGTGAATGTATGTATCACGAAATCCCCGAGGAAGAGAGGATTCAGCTTGTACTCGACGCCCGAGCTACGAGATTATCGCTTAAGACGGGCGTGCCGGATCGTCGTGTATCGCATTACGATGACTCCTCGTACGCAACTTGCTATAGTATACCTGTACGTTAACGACGATAGAGAGAGAAAGAGAGAAAGAGAGAGAGAGAGAGAGAGAGAGAGAGAGAGAGAGAGAGAGAGAGAGAGATATGTGTATAGGTATAGTAGAGAGAAGAGAGTGAGGATAATTTATTATGCTGTCAGTATGTCGTTCACAATGACCGCCTCCTCGATTTTAGTGACACGGAGATTATCAACGTGGCCGATCTCGGCCGATCATCGTTAGCATGAATAACGTGACAATGGTAATCCCTTTCGTGAAAGTGCTAACGGCCATACGTGCTTCGACGGCAGATGCCTTTTGAGAATGCTAAGAAAGAGAAAAAGAGAAAAATAGAGAGAGAGAGAGAGAGAGAGAGAGAGAAAGGAAAAGAAGAGGCTAAAGATGAGGAGGAGGAATAAGAAGAGGAAGAAGAAGAAGAAGAGGTGGAGGAGGAGGAGGAGGAGGAGGAGGAGGAGAAGAAGGAAAGACGCGTGGCCGTTGCTCTGCACCCAACGCGGAGACTTTTCTAAAAATATTTGTCGCTAAGAGTCGAGAATGAGAGAGAGAGAGAGAGAGAAGGGATATAGAGAAGAAAAAAAGAGAGAGAGAGAGAGAGAGTAGGTATATAAGAAGATCCATGAGTGGTAACACTCGCGACGCAGTACGCTTTTAATTTGGCCATCCGAAAGCGAAGGGAAATACCATGTCTCTTTCAATATATTTTTGGAGTGACGGAAGAATCATCGTGCTCGTAGGACCGTGCAACGAAAAACCATGTGAAAAATTCTTTGAATAGTTTTAAGAATTTATATAGTATTTAAGTAGATAGAAAAGGAAACGGATATAATAATCTGTAAAACTGTCGATAATTAATAACGATGACGATGATGATGATGATCATGATAATTATAATACGATGACATTGATAATAATCATGATGATGATGATGATAATAATAATAATAATGCAAATTCCTTTGGTAAAATTAAAGGTAACAGGGATAATTCTGTTTGAGGGATGAAATTATCAGAAAATCTTCTGAGAGAAAGCGTGAGTTAGTGAGCGAGAGAGATGGAAAATTTATTTCTTAACCCTGTAGAGGATTTCTCTCCTCTCTTAACGAGAAGAGGAGAAGGCTGGTTGGCTCCCCGAAGGCAGGAAAATATTCTTAGAAACACTTTCGAAGGGTGGCGGAGACGCGATGTACGCGGCTAAAGGACGCCGCTCTCCGTGGTTGCTTTTCGGGGAGGGAAATGGGAAAGGAGGAGAGATGAGGTGAGGTGAGGTGAGGTTTCGTTGAGGTAGATAGGGTGGGAGGCAAAGTGCTCCCGTTACAAGTTTTACTGCAGTTTTGCGGCTCGAAACTGCGAGCGCGTAACGGCCGGCAATTGAATTTAAATATTCAATTATGCGATGTGTAAATGAAATAGAAGTCTTATGCAAATTGCTACAAGCCACGGGGTCGTTGCAAATTTAAAGGGTTAAATATTTATTAGCGGAGAGTTAACCAAGATTTATCGACCGTTCGTTGACTACTTCGCTTCGTAGAAAACGTAGAAAGAGAAAGAGAAAAAAAATATATATATATACATATATAAATATATATATATATATATATATATATATATATATATATAAGTTTATTCTAATCGATCTCAAGAAATTCCATACCCACCTGTAAAAATCTGTAGTTTTTTTTTTTTTTTTTTATAATCGCAAAATATGATTGAAATAAACTCCAGCTTACCGCAAGAGTCTCCCCTTTCGCAGGATATGTCCGCACATAGGTAAGTATGTATGTATGTATGTATGTATGTATGTATGTATGTATGTATGTATGTACGTACGTACGAGGACGTGTCTTACTTCTAATCTCCACTCGCATACGTAATACAATACTATCGCATATATGTATGTATGATTCGATAAGGACACGAAGTTTCTCTTACGCCGACGGATATTATTATATATATATATATATATATATATATATATATATTTTTTTTTTTATCTTTTTTTTTCTTCTACTTCTTCTGCCTCTTCTTCTTCTTCTTTTTCTTCTTCTTCTTCTTTTTCTTCTTTGGTATCGATAAGAAAAATTGTGTATTGCGTGTTGCGGCCAGGATACAGGAAAAAAAGTCGATGCGGCGAGATTTTCTTAGCTTAAATGAAAACTCATATCAATGATTCGTTTAACTCAACAAGGCTAACATTTATTTATAATGAAAATATGTACGTTGATTGAGACAATAGTTTAAACAAGTATTCATTATAGGTAATATATTATATCACTATATATGTATATAATAGCTAGTCGTATACAATGTCGGGTGAGTTTCATTTCTTCATCCTTCTTTTTTTTTTTTTTTCCTTTTTCTTTTTTTTTTTTTTTTTTTTTTTTTTTCTTTCCCTTAACTCTAGTAATTTTTGAAAATGGTAATAACACACATGCGCATAACACAATGCCTCTTTTCTTTCCCTCCCTCCCTCCCTCCCTTCCTACCCTACCTCCTCGCTATTTAAAACCTCTTGACTTTCTTTTCCTTTTCTCTTTTTTCTTTCTTTTTTTTTTTTTTTTTTTTTTTTTTTTTATTTCTTCGCATGATAAATGTACGTGTCATAAGTATTTATATTTCTTCGATCGTCGGCGATTTTACGAATAAGTTACATTCTTTATTAAGTATGTGTATGCGTGCGTGTGTTCGCATATAATTTCTTCTTACATGGATGAACGTTAGAATAATTTTCACAAAAATTCAATTTCTCGAATGTACGTATGTATGTACTTATGTATATGCATATATCTATACACATATCTATATCTGTGCGTTCATCAACGAATATCATTAACGAGTTACAAAAAAAAAAAAAAGAAAAAAAAGAAAAAAAGAAAGGATAAAAGGATAAAAAGAAAAACAAAAAAAAAAAAGAAGAAGAAAAAGAAAAAGAGTATTATTACGTAACGTAAAAACGTAACTAATACGCGTGATTTTTTCTCGCCAACAAATGTTCGATATCCATAACAAAAATTTCAATGCTTTTCCCCGCGACGAGTAAGTGTCTCCCGGTTTAAAGATAATAATAATAATAATAATAATAATAATAATAATAATAATAATAATAATAATTAATAATATTAATAATAATAATAATAATAATAATAATAATAATAATAATAATAAAATATAAAAGAGGAAAAATTCGTTCGTGCTGCATTTTTTTCTGCAAAGCGATCCATCGCATATGAGACGATAAACTTTTCAATCGTTTAATTATAAGTTCGAAAGGAGTTTTAGTCAATCAACATACAATAAAATTTGTTTGTTTTCTTCTTCTTCTTCTTTTCTTTAATATCGTCGTTTGAAATCGCTTTTGCAGACTTTCCTCTATCATACGTATATCTCGCCCCCCTCCCCTTCCTCTCTATTTTCTAATCACTAAATCGCAATTCGTTTGATTATTAATTATTTAAGTACACAGTCCGAGCGCAAGAGGACGCCCACTGCAACCTATGGCACTAAGTATTCACGTTATTTTTATATATTGTTTTTATTTATTTATTTCTTTTTTCTTTTTTTGTTTTGTTTTCTTTCTTTTCTCCTCTTTTCTTTCATTTCCTCTTATCTCTCTTTTCTTTTCTTTTCTTTTCTTTTTTTTTTTTTTTTTTTTTTTTTTTTTTTCTCGTTTCTTTATCATTCCCTTCTTTTAACTCGCACATCTGTTGGCTTCTCCTTTTCAAAATCTCAAACACACACGCACATACATTAACGCACTCGTAAACGCTCCGCGACGCATTTGGACCGTGCGTTTTATCAGTTAGGAAGAGTTAAAGGAAAGAAAAGTAAAGAAAAAAGAAAAAGAAGAAAAAAAAAAAATATCAAAAAGGAAAAAGAAATTGACTCCGTCCGAACCAAAAAAAAAAAAAAAAAAAAAAAAAAAAAAAAAAACTAACCGTTCGTGAAAATTCCGTTCAAAAACGATTCCACGGCTCGTATGACAAGATTAAACATAAGAAAATTCGAATATTACATCGAGGAAAACAAAGAAAATGACAAACAAAAAAAACAAAAGAAAAAGAATTAAGAATTTCAATAATTCAAACTTCATGTTAAAAACATTACGACTCGCATCGAGATACTCCTGCCCGTATGTATAAGTTCTCGATCTTTCCTCCGAAAAAAAAAAATAAATGCAACGCTCAGAGATCAAGTGAGAAAGGAATACATATACGGAACACGTTTCCATATAAAAGTGTATGATAGAGCGAGAATGAAAAAAAAAGAAAAAAAAAACCCGCAAAGTAAAAAAAAACCTTGCAAAGTAAAAAAAAAAAAAACAAGAGAAAAAAGAAGGAAGAAATACTTCTTCTTCAAAAAAAAAAAAAGAAAAAAAAAGAAAAGAAAAAAAAACGAAAATCAGGAGAGAGAGAGAGAGAGAGAGAGAGAGAGAGAGAGAGAGAGAAAGAGAATAAAAACGATACGGAAAAAAAAAGAAAAAAACAAACAAACACAAAAAAAAAATTACGAAAGAAGAAAAAAAAAATAAAGAAAGAAAAGGAAGATAAAGCAACGTCCGATGCGTCGTATTCGAAATTGTAATGAGAGAGAACAATTATCTCTTTCGTTCTTAGGAAGACAATTCACAATTTCACAATTAACAGCTAATACGTATACACGGTTTTGTTGTGGCTTAAAATCTCTCTTGTCTCTTTCTTAATTAATAATTATCTAATAATAAAAAAAACCGTTCATAGGACACATTCGCTCGTACGGATAGACACACTCGTTAACATGTCTTCTATGTATTTATAATATTTTATTCGTATACGCGTGCACGCATGTATCATACGAAATGAGATGAAATGTTTGTTGTGTGTGTGACAGAGAGAGAGAGAGAGAGAAAGAGAGAGAGAGGGAGAGAGAGAGAGAGAGAGGAACCCCCCACCTCTCTCTCTCCTCTTCGATTATTATTTCTTCTTCGCAAACCTTCTCGATTCTCCTCGGATTTCTTTCCTTCCTTCCTTCTTACTTTCGGTATTGCTATCTTCGAGATGTTGATTGATATATATATATATATATATATATATATATATGTGTGTGTGTGTATATATATATATATATATAAAAAATTAAGAAAAAAAAAATAAATAAAAGAAGAAAAATGGAAGAAAAAAAGAAGCCGAGAGACAGCGATAACACTCTCTCTCGGCCCTAGGCACGGCACTCGTAACTAGGGTTCCGATCGACCGGTGCCGAAGCCCACCTTCCAACCATCCGTACAACACCCTTGCACTTTTATAGCTTTTGTATTATTTCTTTCGGTAATTTTTTCTTTTTTTCTTTTTTTTTTTTTTGACTTTTCTTTATTTCTTTTTTTTCCTTTTTTTTTCTTTTTCTTTTTTTTTCTGGATATACATATATATTTTTTTTTCTTTTCCTTTTATTATTTTTCTCCTTTTACTTTTTTCGTTATTTCTTCTCCGTCCTTTGGTTTCTTTTTCTTTTTTTTTTTCTTTACCTTTTATCTTTCTTCGAGCTCTTTCCTTCTCTCCTCGATATTATGACGGAATC